>NC_024307.1:31005141-31024843 GCF_000523025.1 Cynoglossus semilaevis | reverse complement strand
TCTATCTATCTATCTATCTATCTATCTATCTATCTATCTATCTATCTATCTATCTATCTTTTTATTTTTTTAATATCACATTTGTGTAATATTTAAGCGGAGTGACTTTGAGTTAAATGGATTTCCTCTTACCCACGAGTGTAAAAAGTTTTTCTGATTTAGCAAAGGCTGGGAAAAAATCTGAGCCAAGTTTAAGAACACCAAAATGGGAACGGTGACATTTTGTTATTAACAAGATCCTTCTAGAAGCTGTGTAATCCTTGGATTTAATTGCTGGGTTCTGGCAGCCATTTCAGGCAAACACCAACTGGGGCAATCACAATATAATCTCATCAGTCTGCCTGATATGGTTATTATTGTGTGGATTAGAGTGACAAGGGAATTTATTTATGATCATTTCAGCTGTAATACGCACTTGTTCAGACTAAAATATCCACAGAATGGCAGTGAAACGCTTCTGAGGTAAAAGCTATGGTGATTATTTATGAGGGTCATTCAGTCCTTACAAAAGCTTAAGTTTGTGTGCAGCACATGTCAAAGCAGTGACTAATTTGTTTGGTTGGAGTAATTAGCAGACAGGGCTACGGAGAAGGGACGATGCCGTGCACGGAGCAGCTTGTAGCAGAATCCCTGTCTCTGTGCTGACATTCCTCCTCATTTCTCACTTGCCGTCATGTCTGGTCCCCTGATTTAACCTCGCTTTACCTCCTGCTGCTTACTCCTCAAAATCTCCCAACATCTTGTCACCACCCTCCTCATCCATCATCCGCTCTTCAGTGACACTTCCTGTTTACCCGGGCCTGACTTTGACGTCCCATTCTTTGCCCTCTTTCTAGTTCTCGTATAATCTACCTCCACCATCTTCTATCAAGACCCCCACCCTCTCCCTGTGCCATTCCTGACCCCTTTCCTCATCTCTATAAATAATGCCACCTGTTGGGCTGGGGCCTTCACTGCACTCAGACATCTCAGCTACAGGGTCCACGACAATGCCCAGTCCAGGTCATGCAGGTCATACCACTGGCACACAGAGCTATGCCTGGCTCTCACTGATGAATGCAAGTGAGGCCCAAGGGAAAATAGATGCAGCGTAGAATTCAAGGTCACAACGGCTTATTATTCTTTGTGAAAAAGAACTGAAGAAAACAGGAGATGAAGGGATGAAAAATATCTGCTGCGTATTTTCTGCCCCGACAACAAACATGATCTCAGTGTTTTCAAAATGCAAATATGTACAGTATGTGGGTGAGCATGATGATGCTGCAACCTAATATTGCTTCTTAAAAGAAGAGTGGAACAGTGGAGATGCTGGACCAAGGAATTGGGTAATCAATACATGTTTCGCACATTTAAGCCAAGGCTATGGAGCAGAGGTTAGAGGGTTGAACACTTGAAAGCACGCACAGTGGGTAGTGATCAGGGTTTGGCTGATGGGGTTATAGGTCAACTCTCTCAGATAGCCTTGGTGAGTACAACGCACATCGGCTTCCCTGGCTTTGAAATGAGAGGCGGCGCTGGCTGGTGTCGTGCTACAGCAGCTTTCAGCATGCCATCGCCTGTCATCAGACACAGTTGTCGTGTCAGGTGTCTTCCTAGTAGATGTTATTTTTAAGATGATGATGGATGGATTTATGAGTGTATCTGACAATCTTTGGTTTCCTTTGATGTACAATTAGGAAGGACACAGATATTTTTTACATTTTGCCTTTTATATATATATACAGTATATACTCTATGTATATACTGTATATATACAGTATATGTATATATATATTTAAAATATTTAAAAAAAAATCAATTTCTTAAGAACGTGGCTGTTGGTAAAAGTCTTTGTAATTGTGTCTCTCTGTAGCTAAGACCATGGACACACACACATATACTGTATACATATATATACAGTATATGTAAACGTACTCTTGATATAGAGGCATATATTATAATTTTGGAAAAACTGGTGCTATCATTAATCATTAAAATCATTAATTTTTTTTCCAGAAACATAAGACATTAATTAGCTAATGCCAGTCTACAGATTACATTACTGGCCTGGCTGCAGTGCAGAGTAATTCATTCAGAATTGTACAATAAATGTCTATTGTTCACCCAGGGTGGGAAATTCCCTCCGGCTCACCTGACAAAACAAACCAGAAGAACGCAACAAACTGTGCACTTAGTTTAGAAATGTAATGGGCTTTTACAAATGATCTTTTGAAAGCATCACGTTTGGCCAAGGATGCAAATTTGACCACATACATAGGCTTTTCATTGTCCGTTTGCCTGATAATAAAGGTTTGGGGTTTGTATTGAATGTTGAATATTAGTCTTTAACACAGTCTGTATTGATATTTTTCATTAAATAGAGACATAGATGTTAAAGATTTAATGGCACCAACTGATAAATTATTTAACTTACTAAGTCTGAAATGGCTCCCATTCATACAATCAAGTCTATTATGCATCTGCTAAGGACAGAAACTGCAGCCTTGGTTCCTGACGTACGTCTGGAAGACACTTTTGTTCCACTGCTAATTACTGTCTGATCCATCTGTGAGAAACAAAACTACATCTCTTCCTCCATCACTGTGATACACCACGACAACCTGTTTTGTATGCCAAATCAATTAGTCATCAAAAGCCCCTCGGAGAAGAACAGTTAACCTTTAGCTTCATCAATGTTTCATTAGCATTTCTCCCAATCTGGGTGCTGCATTCTCCACAGTGCTGAAATAAAAGCGAGGGCCTGCAGTAGTTTGATGTAAATAAAAGCCTAAATGTGGTTGTTAGTATTCTCTCTGTCCTCTCACCAAAGGTTGTAAAATATATTTTAATGAAGATCTCGGAGCTGCTCGTGTGCATTATACAGAGAAGGAAGACGTTTTGTTGCTGAGGGTTTGGGGTTTTAGCATCTTTCTGCCACTGTTAGTACATGCTGCACAAAAAGCCATGAACAGCCTTTAACCTTTTTCTCGCCTTGGCATATGGTCACATAAAGGACTGCGGTTTGTTAGTTTGAAGGAAAAAAAAGAGAAAAAAGAGCAGTTGAAGCCAAAACTGTGACACAAGATTCATTTCTTAAGTCCAAGTATGTTTTTACTGTTGATCACTCGGTTATGGAAAAACACTTTGGGAATTACTGTGGAGCATAGCTCTTGTTACACGAACATTAGCTTAGTGTTGTAATTAGTTTGTGTGCTGCAGTTTGGTGTTTGCCCATGACTCTTCCTCTTCATCTGCATTTTTTTCAAAGAGCGCTACAGGGTTCCAGGAATTATTTATTTATTTTGTTTTGCATATTCGCAAAGATTTGGACCACACAGAAACCTGACCACTAGATATAAAGCTGGGGTAGGCAACATGTTTTTAGCATTACTGAGCAATAATTTCTAAATACCCTTTGAGACTAATGGGAAACAAGTGATCTGAGAGGAAACCTGAATACTTTGACTATTTTCTTCTAGGATCTGTATCCAGCTTTGCAAAAAAAAATTTTATCCAATTGTCTTTCGAGTTAAACATTGACTGTTTATGCTGCCTAAGGTGCTGCTGTGATGATAGACTTCAAATGTACAAGGACAGCTGTGATGTGCATTTTAATTGGAGAAAGAATAGAAGACCAGAGAAATGCCTGTGTCATCAGATTGTGTGCCTAACAATGCTGCCTACTTTGATTTGCCATTTAAACTGGGTGCCCACTTCAGGGGTCATTGAGATCACCACTTTGCTGGGGTATTTAGGCCAACATGGTTGTGAAGTGACCTGCCACTTCTTTAACTAAAACACCTTCTTTCTTTGTGGCCTCTTAATTGGATCCTGTGAAGTGTGAAGTGTAGGTGGGAACTCCTGCTGCTCATACTTCCCTTCCTGTTTACATGATCCAGTATCATAGTGCCTGGCTGGCTGTTGTGGCTAGTTTCATGCCCTAAAAGGGCAACTTAAGGCTCTATATCCTCTCTTTATATTTCACAGAAATGTTGCATTTGGTTTTTCAGCCAGATAGACTGCACTTGGCTGAGCCTCAACTCATCTGGTCACAGTCCTGCTCTCGCTCACTCTATTCTAATTCTTACCTTGGGTTTCCTCCATGTCTGAAACCAATTATTGTTGACATATGACGGGCTAATACGGGTGAGACTGGAGTCATTTATTCTGGCATTGTCAGCATCCACAGAACAGACCATATTAAGGCCAGTAGGCTTTAACACACACACACACACACACACACACACACACACACACACACACAAACCCCAGTCTGAATTTGCCTGTGAAAACTTAAAAAGATTAGCAAAAAAGGCCTTTGAAAGAGCAGTTTTATTGCAAAATAACTAACTCTGTGCCATTGCTGTACATTCACAGCCGTGTAGAATAATGAAATATTAGATAGAGAAAATGAGTTGTGGTCTTTTTGAGAGCAGTTTATACAAAGCTTAATTTCTTTTTGGTGCTGCACCACAGCTTTTACAAAAAACAAAAACCTCAAAGATCATGATATTAATGATCATTTGAATATTTTGTCATTGCTGCACTTTTGTATTCTTCAGTTTACATTAGTTGCCTGTGTCAACAATATCAAGTTGATTGACTTTTCAGGTGTTTTTTTCTACACCGTATGGTCCAACATGAGTCTTAGGGATTTTAACCCTTACTAATACAGTGTTAATACTAATGTTATTGTCAGTTCTCATTTTTCCTGTAGTGTAGTAAGATTTTCGTCTCTCCAAATTACCACATTATTGGTCAAAGAAGAAGCAAATTAGGGAAATTTCCCAGCATTCTTTTTTTCCCCCTTCCTCGTCCTGTTTATTTGGGGGTCTGGCCCTACTCCCACTCATTAACTGTGACACAATTTGCCAGTCAGAGGCAGCCACACCGACGGGCGTAGATTCAAACTGATGGTGTTTGTCACCTCGCATCAGTCCTGCCAGTGATGATTAGAAAAAATCTGCCGTCCCAAATTCCTAACGATTGGCACGCTGATCTTGCAGAGACAAGTCGCGTCTATGGTCTGGTTTGCTATGCCGTTTCAATGTGGTTATAGTTTATTCTCAGACCAAAACAAAAACAAACAAAAAACAACTAAAAATGCAAAAAGTAGAAACTGTGGATCGATACTAGACAGGATTAATGAATACGACCTTAGTGGAAATCACTGTGTCACAGAGTAATGGTGATACTGAGGGTCGGTGCCAGGACTGTGAAATATGGTTTTGATGTAGACGCTCTGTCCCGATCTGTCTGTGAACCATCTAGTGGAAACCGGAGCTCATCACTTATGAACCAACCACCACTGAGGTGAAGTGGATGTGTTCTAATACACAGAGTACAAGTGTAGTCATACTCTCTTTTTGATGTAATCAAACTAATAGATGTTCCCTTCATTTCTGAAAGTTCTGTGGCTGCCATCCATAGTTCCTTATTTTAAAACCAAGACAATAAAATATATATGTATACATTTATGTGTGTGTGTGTGTGTGTGTGTGTGTGTAGAGAGAGGTTGTTTTTGTTCTCCTTCAGCAAATCAGCCACTTCAAGAAGTGAAGCCCATAAATTTTTGAAAGTCATTTTTTATATGGCATGCAAGCGAAAACAAGGTTCCATTGAAGGATAATTGTTTGCTCCCAGCAGTGGCCTGTCAGCAGGTTTTTTTTTCTTTTTTCTTTTTGTTTTGAAGAATCTACATGCTGTATTATATGTTAGTCGGGGCCCACGCTCGGCTGATTTTCCTGATTATTATTTGAGTAAATACTGCTGCATTTCATTAAAGCCGAGCTGCCGTCACCTCTTGTGGTCAATTAATTGCTTTTTGAATAAACTGCTCATTAGGAGGAGCTGTCACGCTTCTGTTGGCAGCGAGACGCTCTGACATTGATTGTCTCTCAAGAATATTATTTCGGCTGAGCATCACTTTCTAATTGACTCCGTTGTCATGACTTAATGAAGCAAAGCACATGGCCTTGACAATGTTCTGTGCGGTGTGTAACACCTAATGTATCAGTATTTTATTTAAACATGACTCATTTGCTCTGTTCTGTGCCCACAGCAGAAAGCTGTAACAAAGGTGGATTATTAAAAAAAAAAAAATCTAATTTGTTACTGGAAGAACTACCAATCACTGACAACCTCTGATTTGGGGTTCGTGATGGTGGTGCGAGGCGTATGATCTGTGGTGAGCAGCCAGTTAAGTGGGGTGCCATCAAGGACCCGTCTGTTCCTATTTGAAGTCACCCGGCGTGATTCATTAGATGATATTGTGACCCAGGAAGGCTTAGAGAAGGAGACCAAAACCGCAGGCGTTCTCACCACCCGTTCCCACCAGCATTTCCCTCCTGGAGATGATAAAGTCCTTCAGCTGTGGTTGTGTTCCCAACTCATCTCATGTTTAGGCAATAATCTTGAATAAAACAAAAATGAAGGAAGTGAGAAACAATCACACAGACATACGTATCGAAAAGAATCAGAATCTACTGATTCTCTAAATCGTGATGTGAGTAGATCATTCAGATTTGTTTCTCATCCATGGCTAAGTATGTGCTTTTGGTGTACCTTTAGAAGTGAATGTAGCATCAGACCACGGTCCGACCACCTCCACCCTCCCCCACACCACCAAAGTGGTAAAGCTGCTACCAGTCCCTCACTCTAATCTAGCTGTAACCCAATCCCTACATTGGGGTTTTTTGTGTACAAATGAGCCCCCTCTNCCGTGGAGTTGTTGGCCGGCGTTCCGCCTGTCGTAGACACGAGCTGTCTAAATAAATGCTAGCTGTTGCTGCTGCTTTTCTACTGGTGGCAGGGCAGCTTGTGTTGGGGGCAGAAAGAGTCGTGGTTGGTTTTGGCACCACCTCCCCCCCAATACGCATGCTGCACACACATGCTCGAGAACATCCGCAGACCAAAACAGTGGCATGCTACCAGACACACACATACACATTAGAGAGCACAGTGCAGACACCAGCTGGAGACCTGTTAACAGCCAAGAAGCACTGGTTTGTCAGTGAACAGCTTGATGCTGCTGCTGCCTCTGCATCTCAGTCTGGTGTCTTCAGCTGGCACTCTTGGACCCTATCACATGTGCAGTATTGCTACCAGACACTATAGCCCTGTGTATACCACTCATGATACACAATTAGACAGGAAGCCGAGCTCTTGGTGTCTGCAGACGGCATCTGCTGCTGCAAGAGGCCAAATGGTTTCTGTTCGTGATTTCAGTTGCTTTTAAATTACGAAAAATAACGAAAAAGTACAAAACTACATTCTTTTATGCTTTGTTCCTATTGCAATAACACAGCTAACATTAAATTGTTAGCCAGTTCAACTTGAATAAATTATTCATCGTCTTTCTGCACCATATGTTTACTTTTGTCTTGGCTGCACGTACATCATTTTATACCTTGTTATTCTATTAATATTTATTATTCCCAATGTACCGAGCAGGATTCTTTGAATGCGTCAACGTACTTGGCAATTAACACCAGCACTGATTCTTATGCTGCATCTGTTGTGGTTGAGACAGAGCTGGTGAATAAATCACTCCACTTTTTTCTGCCCTGTTACCGCCTTCTTAACACCTTCCTGTGTGGTCTCCTCAGCGACTCCACCCTTTTTTCCAAGATGCCAAAACATGTCAGCAATGTCAAAGGCCTGTGACAGGAAAACGTTTCATTTCATCAGAAATAATTACACTGAATTCAAAAAGAGGAGCCACCTTCATGCAGCTCATAATGAAATAATGAGGGGGGGGGGGGGGGGGGGGGGGGGGGAGTGGGAGCCATCCATGAGACAGTGGCTGATTATTCACAGATGTCCAGCTTTAAGAAAGGAGTTGATGGTGGGTTTTGATTTATTTTTATTTTCTGGGTCCCAGTGAACTAGCTGAGAATACTGCTGTGGTAAAATCACCTGCCACCACTGTAGGAAGCACAATTGTATCTGTGCAAATCTACTACAGGATGTGACAAATAGACGAAGACAGTGGCAGTGATGAAGCTCTTTGCCAAGTTTGATTTAAAAACAAAGAAGCTGGAAGGGCTGTGCATGCTGGTGTAATTTCGTAATGGAACACTCTTCGAATAATCATCTGTGACTAAATTGGGAGACAAATATGAGTCAGCATTTTTCATCTGAAGGATTTTCTTTTTTTTCCCTGCTATCCCTATAATTCAACATTAATCCGTACTGTGATCCATAAAATTGTCAATAGAATGTTAATCTAGAGGAAAAAAAGAAACTCTTTTTAGCTTCTTTTTTTTAAGCAATGATATTTTGCTTTTGTGTTATTTCAGTAATATAAACGTGTGTGACAGTAATGGACACTGGACATGAAGTCTGTTTGTTGTTTATTTCTTAAGCAGAGCTTCCAGCCAGGTATGCATCTTGAAGTGTAGCTGTTTTTAGAACTAAAGCCTGTATGGTTTGTCAGTTTTAGAACTCCTTAACCCCCCACCCCCCGACCCCCTTCTTCTGTGTTGAGCCTCAGAAGGAGCCAAAGCTCTGGCGAAGCATAAGCAAAAATTGATCCTGTTCCATTTCTTGTCATCGAGTCTCATTAAAGGCTCGGTTTTTGAGGCCACAGGCATCCAGGTTTAAAAATAGGAGCCCGAATTGCTTTCCTGTATCCCCGTTTGGTTTGTTTGTTTATCTGAGGCAGCCTGTGCATCAGGCGAAGCATTTTCTTGGGGCACCTTTTCTTCATTATATTGTTTGCACATTGTTTCACTTTAATGCAAATACCTTGATGACTCAAGCCCAGATGTTGGCTTTGGGACCAAGAGGTAGCCCTTGACAAAAACAAAAATAAATAAAGCGTCTTAGCCACTTATCAGCTCAAACAAACAAACAAACAAACAAACAGCTGGTGTTAAATACATCAATTATTTCTGCCTGTGTGGGCAGAGTCAACATCTACGCAGTGTTACTTAACTTCAGTGAAAATCTTGATAGGATAAATGGACACTACAGTAGTATTTCTGATGACTTGTAAACAAACACAAACAAATATTGTGTATTGAATAGTACTTCTCAGTCACCTGGTTACAAATCGCACAGAAACATTTAACTTTGTTTTTGCTAAAATGTGTATAAAATGTGCACATTGTTTCAGGTGTTACTAAATAAAATGTACTAAATTATTTCACAACTCACCGGTGGCATGTTTTCTCCTAGTGGTGAATAATTTAACTATTATTCTTCATGTGCTATTGTTCTCCACTGAACTGGAAATACCACAGGATTCATTGAAATTTCACCTCAAAGCTGCGACATTGTGAGAATTTAAAGTTAATTCATGTTCAGCATTTAGAGTGATACCAACCTTCAGCTTCCAGTCACCACAGACAAAATCTGTTTTGGCCAAATCACACTGCTGCCCCTTCACTCCACTATCTTATGCTTGAGCAGTCTGAGTTAAAGTGGCCAAACCTCTCTTGGCTCCTACGTCAAAACACATTTCAACTTTCCTGGTTTTCATCGGCCATTTCTGTTGCAGAAATGTACAGGTCAACATTTTATTCTTTGTGAAAATAAAACATGGAAGTTCACCTGATGATTTGAAAGCTTACCATGTGAAATAATGAACGAAGGCATTTTGGCGTTATTTTTTGCACTTGAGGCTCAATTCAACTGGTGTGGCGGTGTGTGGTCATGCTCACTGACCAAAGATATATTCTGCTACCTGGTGGGTTCTATATATTTGGAGCTTTACTGTCAGGAATTGCGAATTGAAGAAAAAAACTGAAGAAAACTTTACACATGAGTCACATTTGGTCACTGATTACCTGATTACCTCTGTGTATTGTTTCTCCTGATGACCTTCATATATTTTACTTACTCCATATAAAATGTTGACTCTTTAAATTGAAAGTTATTACCTTAATGATTGGCAACCTGCCATGAAGGTGAATTAGATGATTGTACTTCTCCAGTTTAGACACGGAGTGCTTCAGGGCTGTCTAGACTCCAGCAGACCTGCCTGTGATAATTTCCCAGTGCCCTTCTCACTTTACATGGTAAACACACATCTGCCCCCCAAATTAACTACCACAGTTTCCTGAGTGTTTTCGGTGTACTTTGGTCATGCCTACATTTATGTTGTGCACGATGAGGCGGGTGCTGCTCGCCTCCCTTTACAATAACATTTTTCTTTGCCTCAATTATCACATTGGGCCGTTGAGAAAATGAAGACCTTTTGGTGTTGAGGGACAATTAACCTGGCCTGCACTGACCTCTCAGGTTCCAGGCGTAGTTGAAGAACAAGTGTTTTCCAAAGGAAACCAATGTGGGCTCTCCTGCAGTGATCATGATATTTTTATTCGCCCCCAATGTGAGTTGAACAGAGATATAGTCGTATCTTATCATGCAGCTCCCGTGTTATTGAAGTGGTAAACTGCCATCTCCAGGGTTTGTCCCAACAATGGACGGAGGTTTTCAGATTGGCCAAGATGTGGCTGGTGGTTTACACTTACTTGAAGAACACCAGTGGCTGCTTTTGTTAGATCGTAAAATAGCGCGAACACATTCAGTGGAATGTGAGACTCTGCTTCCACTTTAGCTGGATAGCCTTGTTCAGTGGTTTGATGAAAACTCTAGGAGGAGTTTCTCTCTTGTCTTTTAGTTTTTACCTGAGGTGTTTGGGTTAGGCTTCATTTATAGGGTGTAGTACAAGTCACCTGAACATTGCTGTGGAATTAAAAAGGAACGTAAGAGGTAATGGGAAGCGACAATTATCACATTTGTTTGGTTTTCATTGAGAAATGAGTCATTAGTGTGGTTCTTTATCAGACCTGTTCCTCTGTCCACTGTCACTGTCGTGCTCAGTCCAGAATTATAGCCTCACAGCCACCGCCCTCCCCCTTAGTTCTCTCTCTCTCTCTCTTGCTCTTTCTTTTTCCTGTCTGCGATGACTTTGTTTTTAGCCCATTGCACTGGCATTTTTTAAAAACTTGCATTTATTTGCACTGCTATATTTTATATTTTTAACAGTGCATTTGTACTGTTGCCTAACATGGCCTAAAATGTCAATAAAAAATCTTTAATCTTTAATCTGCATCTCACCAGTGTGGACATCTTAGCACTTCCTCTAGCTCTGGTGTATTCACATGCATTCAGAGCTACAGCCTCTTCATGGGCCTTGGTCTTCTTGGACGTGCCCTTCATGTCATGGTCAGTACCTTCCTCTCAGACAGATCAGCATCTCTCCTGACCCTCAGTGTGTACTCAGACTCTGCCTCATGGAGGCCGTCACGTTGCTGTAATGATTAGGTCCACTCTGAGATCGCAGCCGTCCAGTTCTTGACCTTCTGACAAACCTTTTCAAAAGTGGTGAAAAAGAAGTTTTACCCAGCATTCTTTTCATATCCTCTTAAAGTTTCAATGCCCATGTAAAAAAAAAAAATTCTATTTCGTAAATTACAGGATTAATTTGTCGTATTTACTACTTTCTTCTAATTTTGCTAATATCTTGTTGAGAGACACAATTGCTGTAATTTATATTTGAGAAAAGCTCCCTAATGGAGTTTCCTTTCTGAAAACCATTTACATACAAATATGGGGCTTTAATCAGGCCTGTAATATTCCTGTTACTACAGTGACACTAATTATTCTCCTGCCACATACAGAGCAGATATTTTCACACTGACAATCAAACGAAAAATTCTATTAACTGTTTACAAATGAGATGAATTTACTTTAGTATAAACATTTTATTGAAATAGAGGAAAATATAAAATATTGTCTGCGTTTTTACCTAAACTGCAACGCACTTTGTTAAATATTCTATTGAGCTTTGATAAAATGATGAGGTCAGATCCTTGAAGTGTAGCACTGTGTACATTCTCTTGTTTCACCTCAGTGGCATTAATTAAATCCAAATGTGCATCGAAACGCACGTCTGTGGTTACATTCTTTTCCCCTCGAGGGATCCTCAGATGGAGGAGAGACTTTAGTCCTTGTGCAGGGAGATGGAAAGATTGAAATGCTGCATCTTTATTGTTCTCTGGGGAGACAATTTGAAGTCCCTTCATCTTCAAATTAATTTCTGTCAGAGATTTGAGGTTCGGCTCGGAAATACTGTCATCTCTTGTTTTTGTCCCTTTTGGAACAATGGAAGGGATGGATGATGGGGCTCGTTATTACTTCAGGAAAATCATGTCCTATCTCGGCAAAAGGCTCAGACAAAAATACAGCAATAACACAGGGGGGATTGAAATGTCAGGGCAGGTTTAGCATTTCCAATGACAAATATTGGATTCAAGGCCTACCTGCAGCATTGATAAAACCAGATACTAAGGTATATATTCTTTACAAAAGTGACTGCATGTTGTTGTCCTTCGAGATTAGATAACAAACAGCTGTGGAAACTTCTTTAAACCAGTCTGAGGATTACAGAAGTTTTGGTTTTTGCTGTATATTTCAAGCTCTGGAATATATTAAAATATGAAGTGATTTTTAGCCTTCGGTTCATGTTTACAATATGTTATAACATGATGTAGACTTATTCTGTATTTGGACAAATAGTTACTACAGTAACATAGCTAATGACTTTTACATTGATATTAATAATTATAAATAATGTATGAAAATGTAAATAAAGATCTGAATACCACAGCATTAAAAAGAAGAAAATAGAAAGTGATTTTTTTTTTAATTTTCCAGTACATCATCAGAGTTAATGTCTTCAGTGTGAACCCTCAGCCACTTAAAGATTAAAACCAAACGTTTGCTTACAGGCATCTGTCACCACTTGCCTAAGAATCCAGAAAAGCAATGGAACGGAAGTCAAAACAGCTCGTGACCTTTAACCCCTCTCTCCTGGTCATAAGTGTTTGGCATTTTGCACTATGGCAAGCACCTGTCACCACATTCCCTGAAATACACCGTGGACATCATGTGGACATGTGGTTTGTCCTTAAAGACTGCCATGAAGTGGGATCTCTGAATTTGATTTCCTCCAACATTTTTTGCATTGTAGACAGATCAGATGGGAACAGAGCAAATTCAAGGGAGAACATTCACCTGGGAAAATAACTTAGGACCTGGGATGGGAATTGTTACTTGTCGGACGTCTGCTTCAAAGGGTGTGTCATCATTAAGGCTGATGATTGATAAAGAACATCAATAAGAAACATGATGTGTGCATGTCCGTGGCTGTGGCTCCACATCAGACAGCCCATTTGTTTCAAACCAGCCTTAATGAGTGAGGGCAGATAATACGTCCATGGCTGATTAAATATTTCTTCAGAATTATCTTGACATTTTTTCATATTCATAATTCCCTCCGTTCTTCAAAATGTTACAGCTAAAATTAGTTTTCATTTCTCAAATTTACAACATATCAAAGATTATGAAATATACAAAAATATCCCATAAAAAAAGGTTCAATTTTGATATGTTTTATAAACTTCTGAGTTTTGAATGTTTTTTGTGTCAGGCTTTACAATAATCAAAATGATTGCGTTCTGTGAATAATTACATTTTTTATCCATGGAAAAAAGTGTACAGTCTAATGAAGCAGCCCTCGTAGAATAGGAAGTTGAATTCCCGAGGGGTTGCCACTCTGCAGTGAAGAAACACAGGTCCTCCTCCATCCTCTCCTGTCTCTCCACACCACCTCCACCTCCACCTCCACCTCCACAGCCCCAGTCTGTGTCTTCTCGGGGTGAACTTTGAGTAAAGACAGGATGCTAATGTTGGAGCTCTGAATTCCCACACCCGTCTTTTACCCTTGCTTCTTTTTTCCTTTGCCTCATGCTCCTGGCACCAGCACAACTTAAAGCAGAGCCCATGATCTAAGTCCAAATGCCCTGCACACAAATCACACAACAACAGTGGGCAAAGGGGGCTTTTCACGACAGGGGTGGACTTTTACCCTCTCCGGTAAAATGTTCTACATGTGTAATGTCTTCTGGCACTGGCGAGCTCATGTCCTACGTCTTGTTATGTGACAGGATAACAAGTGGGCTGTTTACTGATTGTACAACCGTGGTTGGTTGTACAATCGCTCCATTGTCTGCTTTTACACAGATTTTCAGTTGCAATGCTACAAACAAACACCGAACAGCTGCGGTTGGGTTTGTCCCTTGTCTGTGGAACCATAGGTCTGAGTTTGGGTTAAACATGTTAATGTTTGTCCGTGTTCTGTCAGACTGTACCAGAACTGGGCCACATGCAGAACTATTTCACACATTTTTAACGAGGCTAAACGTTTCAGGAAGTGCACTTATCAATATTGGTCATTATGCACTACCAGCAGAACTTTAACAAAAAAAATACAGATTTGAATTAAAGGTTGAAATTAAAACACTTTTAATAACATTTAATCAAATAAAGTAATTTGTACTTCTTTCATTTGAATGATTCATCTGGTTCAGAGGTTATTTAACTTTTCTTGCTGAGCTAGAAAGGTTGATGGCAAAAAACAGCCTTGATGTCAGCCTTTTGGATTTTACTCAAATATGGTGACTGCGGTCTTTCTTTCTGATTATTTAACATTTTTTCCCAGTTTGAACATCCTTACTCTCTAATTGTACAATGGGCAGAGACTCTGCAGTGATTTACAGAAGTATCAGTACTATAAAAATGTCCCGTAAACGACATAGTAAAAAGCACTGTAATAGAGTAGAATAGTCTTTATTGTCATTATATCTGGGGGTACAACTGAACTGAGGGTGTTCCCACAGTCATTGTACAACACAGAACACTGTTTAAATTTAATACCAGTTAAATAAGGCTCTTGTACCGTAGTATAATAATATATACTTTATATATATAAAAAAACTGAAATCTTACAGCCTTAAATTAATTTTCTGGTGTATTTAAATGATACTACAGCAGTTACAGTTATGTGTGTGATGGTTTTGTGATGTGTTTTGTCACATTCTAAACCAATACACAGACAAATGTACACAGCACAGGGAAAAGACTTGAAGCAAACTCCTGCCAAGGGCAGCCTATCAGCACAGACCCAGCCTGGTCTTGCCCAGTTGGGCACATTGTATTGAACATTATGTGGAAACCATTGTTGTAGGATTATTGTAGTGTGGCTGTAAATTGTGTGTACGGCTCATTATAACAGGGGCCTCCCTGGCAGCGATTTGGCACAGGGGACCACGACAGGCCAGGGTCTCACCACGTGTACATGTGGGTACAGTGAAGAACGCTTTGTACAACCAGGGGATACATGCATCGGGCAACTTCTCTGCTGGGCCGGGGCCAAACCTCGACTGTTTCCCAAGCTTTGTAGAAGTTAAGGACCTTTGAATGTAGTAGATCAGTTGTAGAACTTAAGGACCTTTGAATGTAGTAGATCAGTGGTTCTCAAACTGTGGTACGCGCACTCTAGAAAATTCATCTTTTCACGTTTACATTTTCAATTGAATAACTCTGAAAAATACCATGCACAATAATTACAACATTTAGAAAAAATGGGTAGCTACTTGTAAGATTATGAGATAGAATGCCTTTTTCTTTATTTACTTGTGTTTTTGCTGCAATGCAAGTCTGTTGCTCACGTATAAGCACAGGCAGCACGGAATCATGGGATCACTTGTTGAATGTGGAACGAGCAGGGGAATTCTAATGTTGGTCATCATGATGGTTCTCAGAGAGCTCAATGTTTTCTCAGGTGGTACAGAGGAGAAAAAGTTGGAGAACTACTGTAGTAGATGATGCTGAGAGGAGAGACTGCTCTTTTACACAGTACATATTTGTTTACCTGGCTCCTGATTTCAGCTTTCAGTGTAGAAAGAGTTTTATCTGTTGTTATTTATTATTTTTATCAATAATATTTGTTAACTACAGACCAAATTTAACCACTGATTTTAATTCTACACTCTGTTTAATGTCCCTTTTAGAATTCTGAATGTCTTGTTTACTATATATATGTTCTATCTTGTAGTTTTATCTAATTCTATTTTGTAAAAGAAAAAAAAACCCTTTACATAAAAGGGTTTAAACTTGTAATGGAAACACATCCACAACCTTTGCATTTTTAGGAATTGTCTTTGTTAGATTAAGAGACGAGAAGAACCGTTTAAAAGATGATGTGTTTAGACTTTGTCCCTTATTTTCACACACTTTTTTAAAATTTCTAACATATTTCTTCATAAGGTTTTTTGAAAACTTTCAGGTTGAAGTTTTGATATTCACTCTTTAAAACTAGTTTTTGTCTCTGTCTCCGTGGACTGATGATAATGATAATTTTCAATATTTTACTGCATCATAAAGCGCAATTGGACATTTTTGGTCAGCTGGTTGTTGTGTACTTGATGTTCTTCTCTCTTTTGCTCTGGATGTCAGAAAAGTTGTTGCAACTTATTATTGTGACTATGAACTGATCAAAGTTGGCCTGCACATACTCTGATGGCAAATATGAGAGACATTTCAAAAGCTGCAGCAAATAGCATTATTAGGTATTGTGATAAAAACAAGATATATCTGTCAGTGCGAGATTTTTTTAATAAAGTCTGTTTGTCTGAATCTATTTGGCGTCCACTGCGTTCAGTCCTGTTGTGAGTCGGACTGTCTGAATCGATGCAGATGTACGTGAGGCCTGAAGCCAGCCACGGATTTGGGGAATCGCTGCACTCCATATCATGCTGAATTCATTATATGTTATTTAAAGGCTATTTTAAACATTGAAACACCAGCCAAGTGCTGAGATCCATCTAAAACAAAGTGTTCCTGAGGGAGTGAACGTTTGTTCTTTAGTCATGGCGCAGCTCCTGTGAACAACCCAGTGCAGACTGTTTTTCATGTGTTGGTTCTCCACTGTCTAATGAATCCCCAGCTGTTCTACTAATACAGCACATCTGAAGGTGGTGCCATTTTCATCTGATGTACAGTATTGTTAAGTTCCCTTGTGTGTTGCATACAGAGTTTGTTCAATTCCTTAAATCAGTGATTCCCACTCTTTTCTCTCCCCCTTTGTGACAACTGGGACTATTGTGCAGCACCCACTGACCTTAACTTCAAACACTGTATTTACTACAACATAACTTTTACCCATAAAGTTAGGGATGATATAAAAGTTGTGATTTCTCCCTTTGGCACAAATAAAATATTGAAATTGAAATTCATAAAAAATTAAACAGCTCCCACACCCTCAAGAGGGTTGCCCCCCACGATGAGAACCTTTGCCCTAAATACACGTTTTATTTTTTGGCTTTGTCCAAACATACAGCAGGACTTTTATTTATTTATGACATTATGTGGTGTGGATATTTTTATTTCATTTTTGTGTTTGTTGACTTGTAAAAAAAAAATAATGTTCAACTTAATTCAGTATGTATGTGCGAGCAATTTATGAATCCAAGTGTTAATAAGCAGGCACGTAATGAAAAATGCAAATTGATCCGTTCATGCTGTGCAAACGCTCGTCCTATTTAGAAGCTATTTAATTAAAAAGTATTACTGCTCTCACCCATGTAATTACACATTTTGTAGGTCATAATTTATTCGTTTAAATCGGCACACAAAGCTAAACACTTTTGCCCCGCTCCGTCAAGACAGAGATATGTGTTTGTTTGGAGTAAAATTGGATTTAAAAAGCACCGTCACCTGTTTTTGATAACGTCTCCTTGTGTGTCTGAAGTGTCTTAAGTGAATCACAACTGCCTCACTTCCAAATCATGCACTGTTCTTCCACCAGGGGCCTCCGTGCAGGCACGTTTCCAGGAATGATTGATAATGTGGAGCTTTAGGACAGGACTGTCTGCCAGAGGAGGTGTAGGCTGCACATGCACGCCCCAACAACTCTCACGCACTCACCGTTCCTGCATGATGACGAGCGCTGTGAGAATATAGGGTGTTCTGGAGAGGCTGACAGATTTTAAACTAGAACTGTCAGGGAAGGCTTGGTGCTGAATTTGGAATGGAACATCTCCACGCACAGGCTTTGGATCAGTAAGCCTTTCTTTAGAAGTTCATATGGTACTACAAAGTACGTACAAGACCAAGTAGCAAGCAGTGTAAGATGGGACTTGTGACATGTCTGCTGTAGTGTCGCTTAAACAAATAATTGACTTCAGCAGATCTGTAATCAGCGTAATGTTTTATACGTACGTCCCACTTTATTTCTCCACAAATGTCCGTAATTACCGTGTGGTTTGGCCGATGTTTGAAGGACTTGAAGATTTCTTTTTTTGTGTGTGTGTTTTGCAAATGAGCCTTCTTTCTTTGGACGAGTCCCAAATAACACAAGTCAGAGTATCAACAGCTTTAAAAACAGACTCTGTGCTATCACAGCATCTCGGATGATGTCCCTCTTTATTAAAAGCCTGGTACTAATGCTCTTTTATGTCCTACGGGCGGAAAGTACATTCATGTCATGATGTAGCTCAGCTTTTCAACTTTCCAGGCTTCTTCAATAGTGAATCAGAAAACACACATTTGCTCATGTCCAATTCCATTGAAGTCCACATTTCGAAACTGGAAACTGTGTGATTCTCAAAGGAGATGCAAACTACTTTGACTTGACTCCATCACGAAACCAAATCTGACTTCAAATCACAGAACTCTAATGTCATACTTAATATATTGACTTTTTAACAAAGACTTCACTGTGTTTAGACATTGTAGATGTTGACGGCAACATGTATGTTTAATGTTCTACAGACACGAAGGAGGGAAAAATAATCAACACAAATGTCATGTCAAAGCCAGAAGCCCTTTGGGTTCCTTTTTTGCGTGTCATTCATCAGAAAATCACTGTAAAATTTTCACTATGTGAAAGTCTGCATTCATGTGTTTGAGGTTTTAGATTTTGAATTTTAGCTTTAGTTTAACTACAACTCCAGCCTGGACTCCCTAAGAACTGAACATCTGATCTTGAGAACAGTTTCACTATGCTGTTCTGCTTTTAGCAAACAAGCTAAAGATTTTGTTTTATGTGTGAAATTGATTTGATGCACATCTGTTATGTATGTGTAGTACTGGACTAGTGGATCACACATGCAGGCTGAATATGGTCATTTGCTAGGGGCCATTGCAAAGAAACTAGAGAGCCCCATGTGGCTCAGGAGCCAGAGTTTGCAGCCCCTGACCCTGGTACAGCAGAATTTGATCTCAGGTTTGTGAAACACACAGGTTCTAAATAGGAATAGATTTTTATCACCGCCCCATTCAGGAACTCAATAGCTGCATTGTAATCTTGACTATTTCTACTTTGGCTTAGACTGAACAACAAATGGGTGGCCTGAAAATAGCATCCAGGTTTGTCTCAATGAGCCATTTGGCCGAGAGATCCTTTGGTGAACTGCTGGTTTTATTCACTGTTTATCTAATAACAATCTCGACTCCTTCCTTTTCAGCACTGTTTTATTTCTTTTGTTTACCTTTTACGAGTGTAGCCTGCCTCCTCGAAATCTTTTCTGTAAATACCTCTATGGGTACTTGGTGTTTTGTGCAATTTCCCTGCAGCTATGGTTAGGCGTGCAGGTCTAATTGAATCTTGATGATTTATGAAGCAGTAGAATAGATTCAGGGGCTTGATCTCCCATAATCTCACTCATTAAGATCATGTAAGAGGAGACGATGGGCCGCGTTGATTCAAAACATCTGCATGTTCCTCCAAACCTCTTTGATTAGATGGTGGGCCAAATGAGGTGTCCCCCATAGTCAGATCCTTTAAACATGGATTGTTCAAAGATGTCATTAAGATGCTGCCCCCAGTGGTGGGGGCAGTTAGGGGGAAAAAAATATTTGCAACAGAAAT
>NC_024307.1:30967580-31005074 GCF_000523025.1 Cynoglossus semilaevis | reverse complement strand
TTAGAAATTATTCAGAGGTTGAATAACAGACACAATATAATAATCATCATAACTTACAATACAATAGTTTATGGTCTGTACAATGACCAATAAATATTTTTTTATGCTAAATATTCAGGGGTTTTGTCACCTGTTCATCACAGCCAAGTAATACCTCTATCAACCATGCAGTGCCTGCTTGTACCTGGTGTATTCGTCCACAGGCCAGTGTTCAGCATGGTGGTAAAATGTTCAGTATCTGGCTGTAATGAAAACAGTGTGTCCTGATGAGTAGCCCGGGGTCGTAGCACCAGGTCTCCTGTGACCATCCCACCACCTGAAACTACAGGTCAGGATTATAAATTATCCCCAGAGCACTGACCCACTCTCTGCCCTCACCTGTGACCTTTAACTTGGTCAGTTTGACTGACACGCAGCAAGGAAACATGATGCAGGGGCATTTTCCCTGACTACCCCAGAACACACTTTGTTTTCTTTTCTGTTGAACTTCAAGGCACTCTGAGGACTCTCCTCCTTTTCCACCAGGCGTTGTGTTACCTTGTGTGTCGTTTCTTTGTTAATCCCAGCCATAGTTACGTAATGATGCTGGCATTTACATATCTCACTGAATAAGCCAGCACTAAATATTTAGTGTAACACAATTGGATCATTTGTTTTTTCTCATATTGCTACAATGTTTCCAAATTCTTTGATTGTATTTGTATGATGATTCCAACCTCATCATAAGCAAATACAAATTGATTTGTGATATTTTTCAGTGAATTTTCATTCCTGGGAATAATGTGCAGGGGGAAAATCTGTTATTGGTCTAAAAGTCTGGCCTGCGTGTATCTTAATCGCAGAATTCTCAAAATTATTGTAATTATTTTAATTTTCAAGTGTTTTTATTGTTTTTTTTTTTAGGGTTTTCTTTTTATCAAAGACATTGAACTCCATATTTCCATTTTAAGGACAAAACAGAAACCAATAAGAATGTTGTTATTTATACTTCCATTGCCGTTGTTCTCCAATTGTCTTCTGTGCAATTCACACCATGCCCACATACAACCAGAATGTCTGTTTGGATGATCTGTTACCTTTTATCACAGATATCTACAATACAAAATGAAAAATACTAGACTTTACTGATATTCTTCTTATTTTTATAGTTTAGTAAATTGACCACTCTATAAAAAGTTTGGTCAGACTTTGAGTCTGAGCAACAGTAAAGTCATTACCTTATGAGGGCAGAAAGCCAAAACTGTTTGGTTTAAGAACTAGAGTTTTGGTTCTGAGTAGAAGTATGTTTTTGTGTGTTACACATTTGTTCCCATGATTAAAATCCATTAAATTGCCCTAACAACATGTTGTACAAACACAAACACAGTGTACTGTGAGGCTTTGTGTCTTTCAGCTTTACAGCGAGGTCTTACAAGTTATTGTGATTGCTTTGTGAGAAAAAAATACTCAATAAATAGATTTATTAGCTGCATAAATGTGCAGTGGTTTGCTTGTGTGTTTTAAAAGAGTAAAGAAACAGAGGTTAGAAACTAAAGTTTTGTTCGATTGCATGGAACTTTGGCTCTGCCTCATTCATTTCCACTCAGACCTGTAGTTTGCCTCAGGTTTCATGTTTTTGCTCCCATGAATTTCTCTTACAAGCCCTCTGTGCTCATTCTGGTGCCATGCATTTAGTTGTCTCTCAGAAATCAAAAACATGAGCTACCTTGGTGAGAGATTTGCAGAGAGGTTTCCCAGGTTGGGAAAATAAACTCTCTGAGTGAGTATGAGGCTGACAGCCCAGTGATGACACTTTATTTTCATTTCCATTCCACAACGATGCAGGTCTGGGAGACACTCTGAGCATTTGGCATTCTTGCTGAGCTCATCTCCGCTGTTTTGAGTTTATTTTAGAGCCTTCAGGGATTTGTTATGTGACGGCAGGCAGACACAGTCTCGATTTGTGTGTGCAGATAGGAGAGGTGTCCTGTTTACCCCACCAGATCTTTCACCAACTCTGCTTGATGTATAGGTTTTTTAAGAACCAGCTCATAAGTTATTTTGAAGTCCAGATGCTCGCGCTCATAAACGTACACCTGCCTGTTCTGCTGGATCATCGACCCCTGCGCCTCAGTCTGCCAGCAGCCACTGTTGGTGAGAGATGACGTCTTTCTGCGAGCTCCACATTCCGTCAGAGCGGATGTGTCCAACTGTGTCATTGTTTCATGACTTGTAAATAGCATTCAGATTGAAATGGCACCACTTGTGAGACAAGGTGAAGTCAAAGCATATTATCTTCTAAAGGAAGTTGTTCCCCCCTGACCCACTAAGTATCCTTTGACCATTTCTGAGGTGTAAAATCTGTAACACCTGCCCTGACTGAGATTTACACGAACAGGGAATTCAACAACCTCATGCTACAGATTAAACAGCACGCTGCTGCCGACCCCAAACTTTTCCATTTCGCTCCTAAATCTCTCTGCCCTTTCTTTTACATTGACCCCCCCTCCCCCCCCTCCGTCCCCCGTCCATTCCTTGCAGTCTCTCTATCATACATTTTCCTTTGCTGTTGACAAGATGGGCTATCTATGACACAAAAACCTTTACGGGCCATGCTGGCATGCTCACACTGATGCAGGAGTAATCCAACATTAGTCATGCAATGCTCAAGTAAACCGCTTGCCTGTAGGACCACCAAGGCTGCATAGCTGATAAGTGAGGAGATAGTGTGAGGAGATGGGGAGCTGTGTGCGCAGTAAGCACAAGAATATTACAGTATATCCTGGTCATGGGCCTGCAGTGATGCACAAACACCAGGTAGGCAGAGAAAACAAGAGAACTGGATCCATAGAGTTTAGTTGTAAGCAACTGGATTTCTTCTTGGAGCTTGAACGATGTTTTGTTCGCCTTTCCAAACATGTTTGTTTTTTGTTTGCTTTGCTAGCTTGGGTGTTTCAATTTAGCAGTAATGTATTGCCGGCTGGAGCAGACCCTTTGAGAACGTAGCTGATGAGGGTAAGACGTGACTGAAGCAAACATCTTAACATGTATCAAGTGTGAATCATAGACAGTGTGTGGAGACGATCTGGTAATTTTTGAAAATAAAAGATCGTTCAGAATCAGATAATGAATTAAACAGAAATAATGTAAGTTATACATTCTTTCTGTGTGGCCCGGTATCAATTGACCCAATGGGGGTTCGGGAACCACTGCTTTATATGATCCATGAATAATGCAAGAGAGAAGACAAGGGATCGGATATGTTACAACAACTGTTATTTCATAAGTTTAAGATGTTTTGTGTCCTGAAATCTGACCTTAAATTAATGTTGTTCGAGGTGCAGAGCAGAAAGTTTTTTTAACCTAGAGAAATTAGTGAAATTTTACAAAATACTGCATGTAAAGAAATAATAATAAAGACACCAATCCCAGCTTTAAAGACACCTAAAAATACATAAAGAACATGAGGAAGCTGTGCAGTGATACTGCTGGTATTTCATCTGCGGGATATTGTGCTGCTCTATTAAAATAGTTGAGGATTAGAATAACACACAGTATTAGACTGGAGCACAGCTGGCTGGTACCCAGTGGCTTCATCTCTGAGGAGCTGTGAGGACCGTCCTTGAACAGTGTGGAGCCCTGTGGTCCACATAATGTAGCTCCACGTCTCTAAATCCATCCACACTCGCGCCACAGACACTGGCTCACACATGCCTGGTGTTGATAAGGTCGGCCAGCAGTCATGTCATCTGTTAGCAGCGGCAGGTATAGAGTTACGCATGATTTCAACGTGGCATCCAGTAGCCACAGGCGTCTTTACTATAGATGAAGTATTCCATTTAAACTTGAACTGGGAGGACAGAGATCATTTGATGCTAATCGTGCACCGCATGTCCCATTTGCCTGTTTGGCATCCTGTTGAAGATCCTTCCTCCAATGACCACAAATGCCCGCAATAACTATGTAACCACTAAGGACATTGACACGTCTCACACATACAAAGATCGACGTGATATCATGCCTATTGAATATCATTGCTGTAATCATTCAAACACACCCATGTTGAGCTTTAAGAGCATCTTCAGAATGAAGTCATTCTGCGGCCGTGAGCTCATCTCCATCCAACCGAGCCACATTTCAAAGGGATAAATTGAGATGCCGACAACCTTGATTGATCGCATCAGCTTTTCTTGCAGCAACTTCTAAATCTAGCATACTCTGGGTTTATTCTGTGGCCGATGCAGCTCAACATTCACGCTCTAATTAGGGATATTGATCGACCACCAGCAATCTCAGGCCCGAGGCTTAAATCAGTCACTGGTGCTGACCAATCAATGCTTGGGCTGAGGCTGCACGCCCATCTCTGCTAAGTGGGTTTATTAGGTAGATACACAAATTACACTCATGTTAGGACCAGGAGAACATTGTGTTGTTGCCTCTTTTAACACGAGTTGTTTTTTAGTAAATCATTAACACAGGATAACATTCAGGTTGCAGGGCTACTTCTTTCTGTTTTTACATTTCTGTTAAGTCTTATTTATCTAGCAAATTCCTCAGTGGTTGTGCTTTCAGACAGCATATGCTGAAAAAAGTCGGATAACACTCAAAAGAAACTATTAATTTCCACTGTGGATAACACTTCACCACTGCCAAACCAAGCTGGACTCATCCCTGTGTTTTGCCTCTTTTAGTTTCAACACATGAAAATTTATGAATATTTCCCAAGTTTTTATGTAAAAAGATTATAAAGTTACCAAAGAGCAACAGCCCCTTACGTACAAGTGTGAAACACTAGGATCGTCTCCACTGTAGTGTTTTGATAGAGCTGTCAGACTGGACGCCTATGCCAATTAAACTCACAGCATAAAGGGATGGGACTTGGACAATCGATTGGCTTATTTCTGATGTCTTCTCATCAGAGAGTGTTTTTTCGCTTCTATCGTGACCACAGGCTGTACTGCGGGCAGAATAATTGCAATGTGCAGTGGATCTCAAGTATCACGCCACTCAGCCTGTTGCCAGAAGAACGCACATTGATCTCTAAAGGTGATGAAAACATGCACTCAAAGCCCATGCTTCATCTTCGGGAGAGTCCCAGTCCATGACACTGAACCGGGGTAAAAAACATAGATTATCCATGTTTGTCTTCCGGCAATAGTTAAATTCATGTCATTTATCTTTACTCAGTGTGAGTTTTTGAAGTCCCACCATGGGAAGGTGTGCATTTTTGCTTCCAAGGGAGATTACAGCTTGAACTTACTGTAACTCCTTAATTAGTCTCAAGTCTCAAGTGCAAGACATTCCAGTGTTTGTATTGGACAATGTATGTATTTACTTTGTAAATTAGTGGAACAAAGAATGATGCATACTTTAGGCCAGTTCAAATCAGCTAGATATCAGAGAAAGTGATGGAAGATCAACCAGTCGAATGATTAATGGACAAATACATTGATTATTTGCATTAGGAGACACAGCAACATGTTTTATTTCGAAAATGTAATGGTCCTTCAACGATGGCATGGTATTACAGGTCCACAGTAACGGCTGATACTGGGCGATCGGTCCTTGGTAACACAGGCTCATAAACGTCAGACCTTTGTGTGTTGATAATGTCCTGTTAGTTAACGCTGCAGAACTAAGTTTCATTAGTGTCTCTGGAGCTGGAGTCACTGTTCATTACTCCTCATGATTATTGGCTCTGTTTAAATGGGCTCCTAATAAGTGAGATGGTGGCCTTTTACAGCTGTTACTACCTGTAGTAATATTTTGTATATGCAAACATATACATAAAAAAAGATTTTACCTGAAGAAGCTTGAGTGTGTGCATGGAAGGCAATATATATATATATATGTGTGTGTGTGTGTGTGTGTGTGTGTGTGTGTGTGTGTGTACAAAGTGAAAAAATACAATGAATAAAACTCAGACACAATGGTCTTTTTTCCAGGCAACAGATTGCATATAATTGCAAAGATCTATTTAGGAAATGGCTATAATTACTATATTTATTTAGGAAACGGTTGCATTGGGGTTAAGTGCAGCTGGAAGTAGGGATAATGGAGATATGGGCTACAGAAATACAGAATCTTGTAAGATATCCTTTGGAATTGGAACATTGTTTTCCTACGTTGGACTGGGATTCAGTTTGAAACTTAGGAAAATTAACTGGCCTTTGAATCCTTTAGAGAATACAGCCTTTATGCTCAGTTGCCAAAACTCTTTGTAGCAAAAAGGAACTGAATTCACCACTAAATGCTAATTGCTCAGGAATCTTTAAACTGGTTAGAAAGTGATTCTAACATATCTGATGATTCTGCATATCAGAATACACTGCAGCAGGTCTGGTCGTCTAATGAGTCTAAAGAACCACTGTCCAATAGACAAGACAAAAATATTATATGACAACAGGTCAGAGTTTGTTTTTTTTCTGCTTATCTGTATTTTTAAGTTTTAAGTTAAGTTTTTTTTAAGGGAAAATTCAAATATTTAGTTGACCTTAGGAACATTGGGGAAAGAAGTGAATAGACTTTTGTCTCCTTTAAAGAAAAAACAAATTCCACTGAAGAGGGATTGACACATTAGCACTTGAACAGACTAAACAGTAAACACATGCAACATAAGAGGGAAGTAGTAACGCTTTGTGCGGCACAGTCTTTTAATGCTCTTAAAGTTCAAGATTCAAAGAGAGGAAATGAAGGGATTGACAAAAGCAGTTACAAAAGGTCAGTCTAGGTACAGGCCTTTCCGAGTCCACTCGACCAGGTCAAAAGGTTTCTGCTTTTTGTTAGGCAGGACCTTGAACAGAGCCTAAAAAACACTCAGGTTACGTCATTGTTTAAGTGCATTTTTAACCTATTGACTGTTCAGAGGTTCAGAAGATTGTCTTGACCTTTAACTTTTAACTTATTAAACATTTAGTAAATAAAGCTGTTTAAATTGTCATTCGGTTTTAGTCAATAAAATATCAAATTGATTGAATATTTAGTATTTATATATAATTTTTTCACCAACCCACTGGGAAATGACAAATTTTATTAGTTGTATTTTAAATTAGGCCAATTTGCTTGTGGACCAACCCAAGTGGGCGTCACCTTTCATCCCACATTGAAATTGAATCTCGTGCATCCATTTTGTGACCTCATAATTTAACTACATAACTGATGTAGCACTTTTTAAAGCAGTACGTTGCCCCACAGTTAAAGAAAAGGTTTGTCTGTACCTTTTCTACTTTGAAAATCTGCCCATTTTCCGCAGTTGTTTTGGTCAGTGACTGTTCTAGTCATAAAACTTTGCAAATCATGTTCTGACAACACCATCCATCCCTGTGAAGATGAGGAGAACAGTGACATTCACTGATTGTAAACTTGTGCTGAAGCGTTATATTTTTCTTCCACTTTGGGCAGTGGTCACATTGTTCCATGAATTAGCATTTTACTCATTGATTTATTCATTGTCATGCAGAGTAATAAGGATCTTGGATTAGATGTGCTCTCCTCCAGCCATTTCCACAAAATCTAATGTACAATAACAAATGATGGTACAGCAAAAAGCCAGCTTTTGTGCAGCTTAACTTCTATTGACCTGGATTCACAAGTGCCAGGTTTAATAAACGAACCCACCCATGATGTGGGATTAAATGGACTATATTAATGTCCGTTTCTAATCGCCCTAAATCTGTGGAAAATTTAGAAAAGTCATTGATCATCTCAAGTTGTTTTGAGAAACTTTCAGAGAATTTTGCTTACTTTAAATGAGACTCGGGTTTACAAGTTGTTTTGAGAAACTTGCTTACTTTAAATGAGACTCGGGTTTAAAAAACAGTTAATTTAATTAGAACAGCAGATTGACTGATGACATCGACCACCCCTGGATTTTAGGTTGTTTTTTTTCTACCACAGTGGTGAAGCAGGGAATACTTTAAATGCTCTAGACAGTTATTTGATTTAGAAACATTTTCTTTTTACCTTGTTTAAAGGAAATGTTATTATTGTCCCAGGCTTCTTACTATAGGCAAAACAAAACTCTTGGCAAAAGATAAATGGAACGCCCTGCTTTATTTTGTTTGATTGTTGTGGAGCTGTGTTAAAATCCCTATGTTTTAAGCCTCAAAACATACTCGTGATATCATTATAACTGCTACAAAACATGACAAAGTTTCTTGGAACAATAACATTTTGCGACACCAGGAGTTGATCCCTTCTATCCAGTTTCATTTTAATAACCAGGAAGAGCCTACTGTAGTGCTTCCAGAATTCAGGGTTCATTATATATTCTGAGAGTGCGTTTCTGTAGAGCTGTAAAGGTAGCCATACAGTAGTTACTAAAACAAACCCAATTCCAAAGCATTTCGTATTCCTCAGCAGTAGATTGACACGTGTTTGAATGACAGTAGTAAATTTAAAGAACATATCATTTACAAATACACTCTGGGTGGATTCACTGTACCTACAGTAAACACCAGTGAACCACCTTTATGTCAGTTTGTGAAAACATTGAATCTGGACATATTGTACTGCCATGACATTTCTCCCAAACATTCACGCTGGGCATTGTATTTTTATGACTCATGTATAAACAGCCAGGTCAGCAGCACTTTTGGCATCTATACAATAGAGGGCTTGTTTACAATTCAAGGGGAATAGTTTCAACCATGGAAAATTGTGTAGATTGTGTAGCTCTCTTCATATTCTCCAATTTGCACATTCTGGATGAACTCGACATGAAATTATTTTAAGGTTTTGCTCCCATGATGCACACACAGAAACAGTGTCTCTTCATATTCTCCAATTTGCACATTTAAATTGATGGTTCAGATTTATTTTCCTTCAACAATTTGGTTGAATTTAGAATTTAGAAAAGTACTGATCAATTTTTGTATATGAAACTTTAAAACAAATGCAAATGACTGTGACCAGGGCTGGTTTGTTTCAAATGTGATTGATTGGATACAAAGAGTGAAACTGAGCAGATCAGTGGTGTTGCACTGCTGCTGCCCTGGGCCAGTTAATGTTTGATGGATAAGGGCTAAAAATGCATTTATCTCAAATAAATGAAGTACAAACAAGAGGTTTTATTATGTCAAGCAAGGCGTAGCATGGAAATGATTTTGTAATGTGAACATTCACCAAAGTATTCAAAAAACAATACGGACAAAGCTGAGAACAGCATGTTTCACAACGACTGCCAATTACATGGGAATCCTTTGTGCCAAATAGCATTAAAGTGACTACTAGTAGACTATGTCTTTCAGACCAAAAACATTTTGCGGCCTTGTTGAACACTCATGTTGTCTGGGGGGGAGAAAAGGAGGATGAATAAATTTTATGACTGTCGAGAAATGTGCTGATGGCTTCATGCTGCTCCTCCAGCTCCAGTCTACACTCAGTCAGTAGTGGTCTGGTGGACTTGGGTCGCAGGGTCTGTGACCAGGGATGCATTGACCATGGCACTGTTCCCTCATACTGCTCCCTGGGTTAAACATATTTCAAATTCCGTTGTGTGCTGTGTCACAATGACGATTTCAAATTCCGTTGTGTGCTGTGACCTTCTCTCTGTGTCCATGTGACTTTGGACAATGTACATGTTTTACTGTATTTGATAAGTGATGATTTTGAATACAAATAGAATCTCTGGTTAACTGGATCACATTTTCTGGTTAGATGTCCACAGGTGTTATTAGCCTTCTCAAATTTCTCTTCTTCACTCAATCAAAAGCGTAGCCAGTTTTACCCATCGGCAAGGCGAGAATAGACACACCAAATCCTCTGCCCAAAGCAAAGCTTAAGCTTGAAGAATCTTTTGTAACTGCTGAGCAGCAAAGAAAACTACTGAGATGAAATACAGACATAACATCAAGGGGAAAAACTGTTGAAGACAAGAGGTCAATAATTTGCCCTGTGCACTTGGTGAGAAAATATCCATGTGAGATGAAATTGGGTAAATCCAGATCCCGTGTCATCAGTGCAGGCCCTCTAGAGGTAGACAGTGTAGACGCAGCTATTGTGTTTAGAAAACCACAATATTTTGTGTCATAAAGGGAAATGAGAACAAGCATCGTGTAAATTTATATGATTTGTTTCTATGGCAGATCGTCTTTTGTCAACATACACTGATTCATAAATATTAGCTGTGTAACAAACACATGTTTTTACTGAAGCATCTGTTACAAATATAAACTTGGACTGAATACATTTTGTTTGACATGTGTATCCTCACATATTTTAAAAAAGAAAAACCTGTCGATGTAATCATGGTTATGCAGAGAGGAACAAAATTCCAACTTAACACAACACAATTGTGACAGGACGCACTCCCTGCTGTTAAGAATCATTATTTTGGTAGCAGAGAGTTTACATCAGTTAGTGCAGAAAACCACCGTGATCAATGGAAGAGATCCCTTTTAGTTTACTGCCAGGGTGTCCCTCGAGCGAGGCAGATTTTTTTGTGAGCCATTCACAAAACCTATTGTTTTCTGCTTTAGTGCAAACCAAAGTAAACATGTTTTTTTTCCATATGTTTATCTTCTAATTGAGTTTGAAATTGTGGCCTAGCTTCTTGGATCCATTGCATAGCATTTCTATTTTGCCCACGCTTTTTAAAATCCCAAGATAGATTTGATTGAACAATTAACTTTTGGAATTATCAATGGAAACCAAAAGTCTCCCTCTGCCAACATCTTCTCTATCACCTACAGGTTGAACTGAGGCTGATGGGAATGTAATTTGTGTTGCTGTGATTTGGTGGCAGACCAATTTTGACTTGATGATTGGCTAAATGAAGAGGAGAGGAAAAGCCAGGGGATTAGTGCGTCATTAGGCTATGCTTGATGGGAACCATGAAAGTCTGCACAAATGTCTTGGCAACAGGTCCGAGAAGTGTTGGACCGAGCATCAGACCACCATTGTTAGACCTGTGCTGCAGTGTGGTCATTAATAAACCCAAACGACGATGCCTTTTTTCCTTGGTCCTGTGTTTGAAACAGCTTTTGACTGCTCATTGTCTGAAATCACACATCTGTTGAATAACAAAGGGAGAAACAATACGTTTCACCACATGGTCCGTTTTGTCATGTCGGACCAAACATAATAGAATCTTCATCCAGTTCACTTTATTTCACCCTCACAAGTCATGTGCGTTTGATTGTTGATTGTTCACAGTTGTTCACCCTCACCCTGTGATTCCATGCCATGGCTTTTATATATATATATATATATATATATATATATATATATATTTATTAAAAACACTATTATATTACAGTAAAACATCAGAGCAATACTATGAACTTAGAAGACATAATGTATTTTCTTGACTGGCTGCTTATGATCTAAAAGAAAACAAATAAAAGAGTTTCAGGCTTTTATTTCATTGGTGGCCACAGGTCCTACAACGTTGGTCATTGTCTCAGCTAATTACAACTCCACTTAGAATCTCACTGGCTCTGATGGCTCTGGTAAAGGTCTGGCTTTGATTTTTGTTTCCAAGATTAAAACATCTGTACGTTTTTGTTGGCCTACACAAAGCTGCCTTTCTGTGTTACTGTAGTACAACTTTGTTGAATGGTAGTTTCTTCTTACAGTCTATAATCAGGATGAAAAATATTTTGATGAATATTGTGAATCCAGATGAAATCTGAAAATGATGCAGGGTATTTTGTCTGGACCAAAAAAAAAAAAATTCCATGTGGAGAGCGTTTTCTTTCTTTTTCTTTTTTTTATTTTCAACAGCCATCAGGAATACACCATAAACTGGGGAACGTGGTATCGTTGTACAGAAATATTCCTCTCAAAGGTGTCGAATAACATTTCAAAGTGAGCAATGATGAAGTGGCTGCCAATTGCAGTAAACCCCCTTCTGTTTCTTTTGAAACCTTAAAAAACAAACCTGTGGAGAAACCAGAGGTTGATGTGAGACATAGTAAAGTGAGAGTCAAACTCCACCTGTGGTTACATACTTTAAACTATGTGTGGACCCTTCTTTGGCAGTGCTTGACATTATCCTGGAAACCGTCCAAAGGGAGCAGGGTTGGAGGCTGAAGCTGAGCCAAACAGTGGGATCATAGCGAGGACTTAGAATCATACAAAGAGTTGTGTAACATAATCTTCCTTTTTGCACCCCAATAACACATCTGGAAGGGTATAAATCAGCCACACGCTGCATTAAAGAGATTCTTCTTTTATTTCTCCGTATTAGAGGAAAACAGAGATAGAAAAGTTGAAAATCTGCAGAAACTACAGTAGGAGAGTTAGTAAAAAACATAAAGGGGAGGTTTTTATACAGGTTGAGTACAAGGCAAGGTCAAGGATTTTGAATGGATCATTAATATGTTTTGTACTTGGTGCCTTTCATTTCTGCTGACAAATGCAAACTGTTGCAAATGCATCCCTAAGGGGCACTTTTGACATTCAGGTAATTAATGTTGAGCTTTAGAGTCTATGCATAAAGATTCTATTATCCTATCAGATGATTTACATTCAGACATATGTTCACGTCCACAGAAACTTGTATCAAAGTGATCTACATAATTATTTTTTTTAACATAATTTTGGACTTGGTTAAAAAGGTGTCCTTCCAGACGTTTCCCATTTAACTGGGTGGAGTCTGTATTATAAAAGCGGAACCTTTTACATTTGGCTCATCTAAAAGTCCGAGCCTCTCCCTGTGGATAAATTGTGAATGTGCCTATTTTTGCGAGCAGAGAACAAACAGAATGCCACTGCCTGTAAATGTGTTTCCAGTTGCCAACCTCAGGAAAGGAGTGCATGAGGAGGAGGAGGACATTTTGGAAGCGATGCTCTCATTTCCAGACGGGTGTTTTCCCTAATAACTACCTGTATACAAAAATCCCAGTCAGATTTCTTACATGTACTAAATCCAACAAAGCAAGTCATTACTTTTCTCCTGCAGTTGAGTTTGAGCAAACGGAAGAAAATGGCAGATAGTCAAATATGCATGTTTTTACCTGCATGTATAAATAGAGTCTGTATACTTAATGAACCTTGAAATTGTTAAGTATTTTTTTGCCAAACAAAATATCTGTCTATTGAGTCTTCCCTCATCCTGCAGGAGTTTGGTTTTACTGCGAGACTCCGAAACTCCTAACACGGGAAGGACAATGAAATTATCAACTAAAATGTCATTTGCTCTTCCTTGCAGGACCTCCGGGAAAGCGAGGAAGACGAGGCCGTAACGGAGAACCTGGTATGTGCATTTGTGTCCTGTTTATGTTTGTTTGTCTGTGGGCCCAATGATCACTGCTGTCTTAATCCAGAAACATTTAAGGAATAGTTTAGTAGGACCGATCAGCAAATCACACTGTATTTACAATCACATAAAAAGTACACTGTATATCTTTGGAGCCCAGACAAGGTTATAGATGTGTAATTTGTGGTCCTTACTTGGACTCGTCCAGCTTCAGTTGCATGGAAACACTAAGTTTTTACAGCAAAAGTTTGGGAAAGTACAAGTGATGCCCAAACATGTCGAAGGTGATGAAGCCTGTGTTCAAACCTCGAGACACTCCAAAGTCTTGAGTGTTGATCCCAGACGTGAGGTAGTTTGGTTCGTGTATACAGTATATAAGCTCTTCAAAAACATGTTGTTTTCACCTATTCAGAATCCTCCGTGCTGCTTTCCCTCTCCCCATACACTCTCCTGAGCTGACTCAACAGACTTCACCCAACCCAGGTCTCTGGTGTAACAAGCTGCACAGTGTGCACTATGTGTCACCATAAATTGAATTCACAGTAAACAACATGCACCTACTGTATATCGTGACACTCCCAGCGCTTCACACTACGCTAACCTGATAGTGAACGTTATAATAACCTGTGTAGTGTGATGGCATTCCCACAGCTGAGCTGAGCTTCTTGGGGCAGAAAACACTTTTGGGTTTATGAAAAGAAATGAAACAGACAGGCCACAGCTAGGTGCCTGTTCTGAAGTAAGGCAGAGTAAAAGAGACTAGTTTGGTTTCACAGCTGAAGAAACAAACAGTGTTTTTAACTGAACATTACCACCAGAACCTGCCTCTGTTTTAACTAAAACAAATCTTTTGAGGTCCGTTGTGTTGAGAATCAGCTTATTTCTCATTTCCTTCTATTTGGACTTTGCCAGTTGAATAGAGAAAACCCCATCTAAGGTCATGTTCTGCAGTTTGGGACATGAATCAGTGCAGCTCTCTTTTATATTACAGAATTGACTCAGTGTCTGACTCAAACGCTATGGACTAAGGAAAAAATTAGAAATCAAATGACACAAAGACAACAGTCCAATGTTCTGGTTGGCTGCACATCTGAAATAGGGCCAGGCTTTGTTAATGCTGCACTCCACTCTCCAATAAACATTCACCATGCCAACATATTTCCAATGGCACCGTTATGCTGAGGCGGCTTGTTCACTCTCCGGCCTGCCAAAGGCAAATGTAAAATGTAATGCCTTCCTCTCTACAAATCAAATCAAACAAGCAAACAATCATAGCCATTCACAGAGTCTGGACCGGAGAGGAGCATTGTCAATCAGAGGGAAACAATTGGGTTGCAAATCCTCAGATGATTAGTCTAATTTGTGTCCATTAACCTAATCTGAGCTGAGGTTGAATCAGGCATGTTTCACTCAAGCAGAAAGCTACAACTCTGCAGACATAGGGTGGAGGGAAAAAATCAGTGTGAAACCTAAGATGAAAATAAACACTTACAGTAAGACACACAATACAGTTGGAAATGTTGTCTTTAACATGGACAGGTGTGTTGCATTCTACACCGGTTGAGTTTTCTGCAAATCTAATTTCAGACAAACCTGCCTCAGTGCCTGTAGCTGTTCAATTCACAGGACTGTTTAGAATTTACTGATCTAAAATAAGGCTCTCATTTAGTTTTGGCTGCGAGAAATATGGCTCATTGAAATTTGTATGCATTTAAAGTGAATTGGACAGCATTTTTCAATGTCTAGTGTGTCTGCAAGGGTAACACATGGAAGGGAAAATTGTGGCCTGACAGTTGAGGATGAAAAAAAAGTTATTTTTGCAGTAAAAACAGCCCCAGACTGTTCCAGCAGGTGGTCAAAGTGGGAAAGTGTTTCCTCGCATATTTTCCCTATTTGAAGAAATGCTTCTTGTTACTCGTCTACCTGTGTTTACTGAAGCGGGATGTGATGTCGAAAGAGAGGAAATGGTCAACTTTGCATCAGAGGAATTGCTTTTTTGAGCCCATTTGCAGCTCTGTGACATCTGTGTCCCTGGGATCCAAAGAGCAACTTTGACGATTATGGCAGCGATCACAGACAAAGTGTTGTACAGTACCTGAAGTAGTGAGTCGGCTAACCTTTACACTCGAGGCAGCAGAGTGAAAAACAGAAACTGAAAAGTAGCGTCAGCTGTTTGTTGACATAGTTGCTCTGAAAGTGAATGTTGAACCGTGCTACATACCCTTTAATTATACATTGGTCACACTGAGGAGTAATATTTCTTCTTTCATATTAAAAATGTAGTTACTTTCAGTTGTTGTTTGCCTTGCCTTTTGATGCATGTCAAAAATGCACACGGTGCAACAGGTTTATAAAAAGCTAAGTGGTCCCCTATAGGCCAGAGATCCATAAAACAACACTACAAAAGTGCAGCTCGGTATATGCTTGAAATGCCTGCTTGTGCACCTCAGCTACAGGAGCAATTTACACGTTCACTTGGTTATGAAGAAGAACAGTTCAAGGACAGAGGTCTTGTAAAGAAAGAAAAAAATCCTGGGGGGAAAGCAGCTGGGCGGCTTCTAATAAGAACCAAAAGACCTAAATTATTCGCAGGATTTGGGAAAGCCCTAAAATGCATTGGCACTCGGTCTGTGGAGCTGCAGTAATAAGGAAAAAGACGAGTGTCACCTCACAAAAACTTTAGGGAAATTTTAACAAGCGCACCAAACCCCTTGTAGTAGTGAAATTAGTGCCACTTAAAAATGTTAAATGGAATAGCCAGGCCTGGCAGCCACTGCTGGCCTGGTTACAAAAAAGATAGACATATTTCTGCCTTTTTTCCCCAGGTACAGTATGTGCGACTGAAATACAATGCTTTTCTATTTGGCCTGGTGTAACATGGAAAAGACTTATCTCTGTGAAACCCTACTTTCCAGGGAAAAAGACTCTCCAACACAGCCTGCTTTATTCCAATCTCACTGATTTGAAAATGTGCTTCCACTGGAAAATTGATGATTTTAGTCTGTTTGATGGCTGATTGAAAACACACTAACCATGTTTTCTTTTTCCCTTTGTTATTACAGGACCTCCTGTAAGTAAGCCTGCTTTGCATCTTCCTCAAACATCTCAAGGTAAAAAAAAAAAAACAACAACCCAGCAACAGGATGTGGTACAGGCAACAAGTATCAACACGTATCTAGTTCCAGTCCAGAACCACTTATGTAAGAATTTTTAAAAAATCGTGATTGATCATGATTAATTGAGATAAATAAACTTTTCTTAATGACAAAAATAACATCAGGTAGATGTATGTGACACACTTCTATTCATGACTAATCCAAATGATAGAATAATTAATATGACAGCCAAGAACAATATGCAAGTGTAACGTTTGTTAAATTTATCTTCATAGAGTGGTTGGATTTTAGGCATTACTGTGGATCATGATTGCATCAAGAGTTGCTTTTCAAAACTTTAGTGAAGTTGTTTTCTTCAGCAATATTAATCTTCCCTCCAAACCCATTTGGCAGCGCTTCAGCCTGAGACCTAAGGTTTAAGCCCACAGATTCACATGAAATGAAACTGTTGGATCAGGAGGAAGTCGAAGGGCAGTGGATTAACAGGATAACCTTAAAAGACCTCATAAAACTATAAATTCAGAATGTGGCAGTAATGCAACTGCCTTTTCTCGAAAGAAATAGAAAGGTGGGAAATCTTTTTACCAGGATTAGATTAGCTTGGCTGATCCTTGAAAGAGTTTTTCTCACATGTTACTCCTCACATGCAATTTCAGGATGAATTAGATTAGATTTGGCTGTACCTGCAAAATGGTAAAATAGGTGAATAGTGTGTGAAAATGAATGCACTTAAATTGTACGATTTCTTTCATTCACCAAACAAAATAAAGAGATTATAAGACAAATAGATTCTACCAGCTAATTAGTCCCATATTAAGAATGGTTCCCTCAAGAAAATTAATGTCAAAGACGTCACAATGTGACACTCGTTTGCCACGACACATTTTGTTGCACTCACAGCATTTCTGTATTATTAACACCATCTCTTTATCCCTGCCTTCCATGAAAATGAACCCCTTCCTTTCATCTGGGTTTTAATATCCAAGCTAGCACTCTCAACCCCTGCCAGCTCCTTGAACCCGAACAGATTATCTCACCTCGTTATGCAGCAAGATGATCACAGATTCACTCCCTTCAGACGGTGGGAGTCTTAAAGTTAACGTGAACCTCATTCTGCACATACATCAGCACTGGAAACTGTGTAACCTGGTCAAGTGGCTGGAGTGCGTGTGTGTTCTTTGTTAAGGATATTTATAGCCAAGTGACAAGTGTGATGGAGTAGGTATAAGAGCGTGTGCCGACTAAGCTGTAAAAGTCATACGTTAATCCTCAGACGCTCGCTCCTGGGGTTCTGGGACGTAAGTAAGTGCAGGTGGTCTCATGTCTGAACCGCCCTCTCTGGGTCATACGTCTGACAAATAAAACCATACTATGAGGTGTCTCCAGAGACGGCGGGAGTCCGAAATGTGTTGTTCATACAGTAGGAGAGTCTGGGTTTTTCCAGTTAATGTACAGGGAGCCTGTGTTAAATTACTAGCGACTCCTTGGTTGTAGTGTACCTGAAGTCCGTCTGAACTCAATAAAAAAGTGTCTCAACCAAAACTGGTATGTATGTCACAGACCCAAGTCTGGGTCACTAGGTACAGTTTTTCCTCAAACATTGCAATGACTCTCTCTAATTTCCTTTTTTTTTTTTCAGAGAGACAGTAGTAAGTGATTTTGTGTGTGGGGGGGGTGTTTATTTGGCATTGCCCACCCTAGGGATGGCATGGGACACTATGAGTCGCCATGAATATTCAATAGCCCTGTGGTGTCAACCTCTATAACTCTGAGAACACTGTGTTAATTGTACGTAGCCCTCGGAGCCAAGCAAAACAACCACTGCTGAAGTCATTACAGATCGTGGTGACTTAATGGTTACTTAGCCACTGATGAACAGACAGGGACCTGTGGTTGTGGACGCAGTGAGAGAGTAAGTCTACTCCATCAAAACTCAGTAGGAAAAGATCCTCATTGGTGTTCGGACATGGAAAAGTGATTTACTTTGTTTTGATTCTTTTTTTTCTTTATTTCCTATGCATGAGTTTTTTTTATATAGGTTTCACACCAGATCACTGGGTCAGTTGTCTACAGATTGCCTGGATATCACGCTTGGGTCTGCAGGCAGATAGGAAATTTATTCCGAGCTTATTGTGTTACCTTCCTCCTGCGGCCATATGTATCTTATTATTTTTCAGGAAGATTATTAATGCACATAAGATGATTCATGAAGCAAGAATAATCATACCTTTGCTCCTTGGAATTATCTATTTTTATCATCTCTCTGCTGCTCTCAAGGGGAGGTCCACCCACGAGTCCACCACTGTGCGCACACCATTAAGCATTAATCAAGCAGAAAACACCAACCCAGAGGGTGCACATCAAGCACCCGCCATCACCACATGCTGACTGTGGGCCTTCAGAGAAGTCTGAATGCCAGGCTAAATTAAAATTACACAGACAGGGTTAGAAACTAACATGCTTTGAAATCTGGTCAGGAGGAAGAAGGAAATATTTGAAAGTAAAATAGTGTTGGAACTATCAAACCCACTTCAGCCAAATATGCATGCATTTGCACCACATTGGAGATTCAGGCCAGGTCGGCTTCAGTACAGCACTGACTTTTTCACGAGTTCACTAACATTGCCGATGAACAGATATATGCGTTTGTGTTTGCGAAGTGGCTCTCTCCTCCTTTTCCTCCTGCAACATCTAGGATTTAGGAAACCAGAGTGGAACGGGATCTGTCATGGCACATGAATTATGCAACTGTGGGACAGGGTTTATAAGTGATGAGGGTGTAAAGCAGAGGAGTCCAGATGCCCTCTACCCTTCATCTGCCGTGCTCCACAGTTCAACCCTCGTTAATAAAACATATTTTAACATGAACTTTGCTCCCTCCTGTCCTCAAAGACAGGGGAGCAATGCCATTTTATCTAGAGCAAGAGACGGGTTAGGAGTTGGAGACAAAACCAGCACGTGATGATGTCTGTTGTGTGTTCAAAAGGGAGAAGAAGTGCCATTTACACACAAAAGCTTTGGTGCTGAAGAGGCAGATCTATCTGACATGACAGGGATTATTGGGCTTATAAGGGCAGCAGTGCCTTAGGAGGCCTACTGGCACTGGATGTGACAACATTAAGAGCTTGACCTTCGAGATGTCATTCCTCTGCTCACGCTGTGCCAATCAGTCGTGCTTGTCTGTCAGCAAATAATGAGAGGCAGCTTTCGGGCCAAACGTGAGGTTGAGTCCCAGTGATTCGAGGCGGTCCACAGTGTGCTTTGGTTGGCTGAGCAGGCAGAATGCTCTCAGAGAAAAAGTGACAGTCAGTACCTTAGCATGGTAGAAGAATCAGCAACGCATGAGTGTGATGCTTGCAGTTTAACAGGGAGCTCAACATCGTTTTGAACGAGAGTAGTTTCTGCTGCAGCTCTCAACATCAGAGAGAAAAGTAGAGCAGCCAGTGTATGGTTTTAATTGAATTAAGAACAGAGGGGAAAGAGACGCTTCGTCAACTGGAATGTTGTTTAACATTTTATTGACATTACAAGAAATTCTGTGGCTTAAATAAGTGCTTGGGAATCGTCTACAGAAAAAGTGCCGTGGCATTTCAGGCACCAGTTTGACCTGCTCTGGCTGAAATCTGACATTTACGTTTTGTCACTGTCTTGAGACGTCACACAACGAGAACCAATTACACTATCAGTTTCACTTTCCTCCACTCACACTATCCCACACTCCCGCAAGAACACAAACACGTAACAACAAGCAGACACACACTCACAAACACATACACACACATTAAAGTCATTTTCTGCTGGCTAATTGTGATACACTGTGAATATGGGAACCAGATGCCATTCCCAAGTCAGTTTTCCAATGTGGTTTTCCTATCCCTGCCTAACCTCTCATACAGATTCTCCCAACGAACACCAGCCACTTGTGGTCATCCGCTCCTGCCCATTCTGCTCTGATTACTCACATCCCTGTCCTCCATTAGTTTGCCGCCATAAAAAAAAAATCCCCTGGGGCCCTCAACAATCTTAAGATTAAGGGTAACCATGCTGAACTAAAATGTTGAGGTGTTCATATGGATATTTTTTGTATTCAGTATCTGTTTTACTCTAATCAAATGCAACAGATGCAAGTTTGTCCCATAATGCATTTCAGTAATATAGAATGAAGCTAGCATTACTGCAAATGAGGAAAAAGTGCATTTTCTTCATTTTTTGTGACCATTTGAACCACTTGTTAGGTGGAGTGGGTTTGTTATTAAAGAAATGTTGCAAGAGAATGGGTTTGTTTCCGCAAGAGAGAGAATTCCACTACACTGTAAGAGAAAGGAAGTCCAGAGTTTTTTTGCTTTCTTGCTGAATGTTGGATGAGGAGGTTTATCACTTCATATCGACTTGAAGCTACAGCCAGCAACTGATTAGGTTAACTTAGCATACAGATTGGATAGCAGACAGGAGTTCAGAAGTACTGACCCTGCCTCAGCCCAAAGGTGACAAAACCTGCCCAGCGGCGAAGTAACTTGCATCATAAATCAGAGTGTAAAAATGCCCATTTGTTCTGTTCCAAGGCTTATATTTGGGGCTATTTCAGTTTTTGGTCATTAGCTTTAGTGGTGTTGGCAGTCAGACCTAGTTTCCTTAGGATAGAGCCAAGCTAGTTTTCTCCACCAGCTCTAGCCTTTATGCTAAGTGAGGTGGAGGTAGCCTCACATTCACCATAGATCTGACAGTAATATCAAGGGAAGGGAGTGCAGCTGTGGATTTCCCTAATGCTCTGTTAGGTCAGTGAAGCGAAACATGAATGCTAGGTTTTGAAATGTGTTTATGTTGAGGCATGGCAAGCATGCGCCTTCACTTTACTGTGTAAAGTACTTGAGTCAGGAGTCGGTTCTTTGAAATCCTCCACATAAATCCCACTTTCTCCGTGGGCAGCTTCATGTAGTCTTTTCATGTTGACGGCCGGAGTATCTCTGTACCTAACATCATGTGTACATGCATGTTTGTTGATATTATGAAGCTGTGTGAGAAAACCTCAGCCCGTAAAGATGAGGTAGTAAAAGTGGTAGCTGTTGGCCCGCGCTCCCAGAGATACCAGCGCTGCGGGGTGAGATGATTGGATCCATGTGGTCGGCAGCTCAGTCTGCAGCAGCTACTTACTGCCAGCCCACTTGGGCCTGCGTCTCCAGCCAGAGTTTGAGTTCTTTGGGTAGACAATTGATGGATTGATTTTGTGGGATTCTGACCATTTTTAACAGGTCATTGTGATGAAAACTGTAGCTGAATAGAAAGACGTTCAGTACAAACCCCTCCTTCCTGACTTGTTGGATTCACAAGATCCTACCAGCAGACCACAGCCACAAGAATTATGCTGCTCATGTCAAAAACAGCTCAAGCTCTGGATGGGAGCCAGCCTCTACGTTCTCGCCTGCACTCAGACCAGTGCTGTCGATTTTTCTTTCCTCACGCTTCCAGAAAATTAGAGAAGAACAGGAATGTGATGAATAGTTATTCAATATCTTGACATCTCTGTCAAACAACTTTGAATTAGACTGCAGTGATGTGCCCTTTGGTGTGTATGTAGGCCACATATTTATCAGTAAAAAGTCTAGTGTGTAGTCGTCTTTGGTGAGCTGAAAACAAAGTATTTGTTCTTCAAATCAGTAATTATCTGCACCGAAAGCTCCAGGTTATTATTTTCACAGCAAAGTGGCAAAGAATTTTTTGACCAGGTTGGTCAGTGAATTTGTTTCACCAAAGTTGTCTTGGATCAAGAAATAAAATAAATTTTTTGGTTTAGAATATGATCTTTTTTATCAATAGAATATATAAAGTATGAGCATGTGTCATAAAAACAATTGGATCTGCTTTTTCTTGTCATATTGATTCAAGTCTACAACAATATTAATCTTTAATTGCATTTTTCTCATGCCTGCCAGTGGATTTGGCCAAAGCTTCCTTTTTCTTTTTTTATATTTCTGCATAGATTTTTCTTTATTCCTTTGTTTCTCCATATCTCTATTTCAGAGCGGGCAGGGATTTCCTCCCTCTTTTTTACATCAACAGTTCATCCAGGTCATTACAGAAGATACATTTTCTGATTACTTAGACTGAGACATACATAAGCATAAGCCAAAGGTCATATGAAGTCTTTATATACTTCCTAAGACAGCCCATCATTAGACAAAAAGACAGGAACAGGATCTTTTTATCCAGACGATGAAGGCCATTCTCATTTTAGTTTTCAACTTAGGAATCAATCCTTATTTTAAAATAACACTGACAAGCCGAAGTTTATTTTAGCTCCGACAAGCCACCGTAGTTTGTCCACAGATTTGATGAAATGCTGGGGTAATTAGTAATGAAAAGAGTGTAAACTATCGGAGACAAGAGTAACAAAGAAGACAACAGAAGAGCCATAAATAAGCTGCACAAATAGTATGTTACATTTATGCATTATAACATGTAAAAACAGTTGTTATCCATGCCACACAGGTGAAACATTATTATTATATTACAGTGTCAAATTTAGTTTTTACCTTTCCCTAGACAGACCTGATGTGGAGTAAATAAATGAATTACTTTTATTAAATGCCTACAGTTGTTGCCTAGATGCTGCTGGAAACTTCTGTTAATTACAAACTATTTAATTATTTATTGGGAAAAAACAATTTCTTTAAGTAAATATCAACAAATCTATTTGTTGATACAATCATCTGTTGATTTAGGTGCAAAGTGAATGTATAAATTATGGCTCTCTGTTAGTGTAAATCTATTTTTCTATTCATCTGACTACAAAAGCGTCAGGTATTATAGCAATATTAATGTGTTGATGACGCTTCTCTAACGCATAAACGTCCTGACGCAGTGTGTTTCAGCCTGATCAAACAGAAAGAGGCTGATGATCTGCCGAGCACCTGCTGGAGGGCTGCTTTTGAAATAAAGCCAGTGCAGAAGCAGTAAAACATTTTTTTGAAAACTAATCATACACAGGTGCTGATTAGAAAACTTCCTTGGGGCAGAGCGAGGCTACAAAACGGCGCAGACCCCTTAACAAATAGACACCGAGGGCAGCTCTACTGTAGTACAGTACGTGCCTTTGAAACGGTCTTTGCAGGGGGGTATTTTAATAGTCTTCATAAAAGGTACGCGCTGTACTCGCCTAAACTGGTTTGGAAGAGCTCCTGCAGATGCTGTGTGCCCTACGTGATGTGCAAATGATTGGCAGTTTAATGAGCAGGTGCAGTCTGTGCAAAGAAATCATTTCCACATGCTTTATGAGTAGCTGAGAGTGTGAGATGCATAAGACTGTAGGGGTGATGAGCTGTTTCATGTTCATGTTTACATGTAACCATGTCTGACATGGCCAATCTGAATCATCTGCAGTGTTTAACTGAAGTCTTGTTAACTTCAGAGTGACAAAACTACAACTAAAGGCTACCCAAAAAAATATTTTAAACGATAAATCACTAAATGTTAAAACTAGACTTGTAAAGCAAGTGTGCAGACATGAAATTTCCTGGAAACACACACACATTTCCTTTTCTACATGAGTCGTTCTTTCCGTAGCAGGGAGATAAAATTATGATTTCTTCACGAGCAAACTGATTTTCCTCTTTTGATGAAAGTTCCAATCAAATTCTCCTCAGCTGCTGCGTCTCTTTGAAACAGTGACAATGAATTCCATCCGTTGCAAACGCCCTGTTCTTTACTAATGAACGATGCCCCTTTGTTCAGTCATGCTGTTCTCCCCCTGTAAGCTAAAACTGTCTGGTGCCTCATGCTAAAATCTGCAGCAGGTGTGTTTATGCAAACCTTTGTTCCAGCATTCACACAGCGCAATTATACCTTGTCATTAAGCACCCATTGTCGAAAAGATAATTTTCCAACCGAACACAAGTCTGCACTGATTTCCTTTACCTGCCACCTCTTCTCAGAAACACACTGGAAACATATTTAGCCACAGTGGAATGCTTCTGCGTCATTGCAGAAGTAAAAGTCACATTTGATTCCAAAAGGCTGCCCCCGTTATTACCCCCCAGGGCACTGCAATTGGAAACATCACTTTTATAATAGCCCATTTTCTTGTGTTTACAAGTGTGTTTTGACTCTTTTTATGGCCAGTCAGGTGAGAAGTGGGACCACCTTCTTAGCCGTGTCAAAGTAACATTTCCTATTATTACTTTTGCTCCATTCAGGCCTGTGGAGGATGTAATACGTGTCTCTTATTTAAATAAATGCTACTAAATGTGCTTGTTCTGCAGGTTACAGTGACATGAACAAGGAAAAGTGGGCCTAAAAGATCCAGTTGGGAACACATGTGCTAGCCTACATAAACAACCAGCTACGGATAGTTAACGGTGCATCAAAAATGATGTCCAAAGGCATTGAGCAGGCAGAAACCTGGCTGCAGCCCTCTTCCCCCAGAGCATTGTGGTAGATATTGGCTGTAGAAACTTGCTGAACTACCTCCGAAACATTTCACTTCTAGACGATATTCTAATTCTCTGCCAATGTAGTGGGAGCCTGACAGTGTCTGCAGCGTCTGCTGCTCTGGGTCACTGGTCCACAGACTTTCAGGAACGGGGGTCTTATCCTAATACCATCAATCTGTGGATTAGTGTCAAACTTTTATTCCAAGTGTCTGACATTTTTGGACTCAGACCAGCATAATTCTGGAAAAGCAGCGACGTTATGCTATTTATGTAGGTGACAGCTGAACAACATGTTTGAAAATTGGCAACTGTGTGATGGAGATAAGATCCGACACAAATCTGGTCTTGAAAACAAGACCTGTTTTGTCTCTAATACAAAAAAAGAAACAAGATTGTTTTGTCTAATATATGCAGTGTATGTGACAGGTTGACTATAATACTGCCAAAACAATCCTCCGTTTCCCAAGAGTCCTATTAAAATGAACGCTAAGTTGATGGTCAGTGTGTTTCCTAGCTAAAACTGCACTTGCGTGGAACTTTCTGTTAATACAATTTTTCCAAAAAGCTAAGCCTCAGGGGACAAAAGAAACCCCAGCAAACTGGAGTACAGTGGTATTAAATGTTCTATATTTGAACACAAGCTCATTAGGCTGCAGGGTCCGCTGTGGATGCACAGCTCATCATCCAGACCTCCGCCTCACTCTATGATGAACTTTTCTCAGGGGGCCCACCCAGAAGCCCCTGCCTGTGGATTGACAGGCCCTGAATGCAAAGCTGCCTGGTTCCTCCTTGTTTGGGACACATTTTTACATTGTGCTTGCCAAAAACTTGGTTGGAGATTACTGGAAGTGATCCTCTCTGTAAACATGGACTTGATTTGGCCTCCATTTAAATTGTGTGTTTGTATAAGCCGAGCTGTCTACAATGTCTAACACACCAGTTCCCATTCTGCGTCGGCAAATTTTAATCTGTAACGGTAAACGGCAAAAGGGTCTTTAAAAAAAACACACAATGTTAGTTTCCATCGAAGCCTGATTTGTTAATCTGATTTTGGCGCCTTCCTGAAAAAAATCTCATTTGTTTAGCTTTGTTTTCTGGTTACATGACTCTTTTTTTTTTTTACTCTGGTCGTTCACAATTATCCTTTTAGCATTATGTCTGACCAAATGGAATTAAAGCACCAGAAATATTGGAAGCCACTGATGTGATCTGTCATTTGTTTGGTGAATTAATTTTGAATCATTCTTTTACCCTCTTTCCAGGGCCCTCCAGGTCCACAAGGTGAAAAGGTGAGTGAATAAATGACGTCATTAATTGTCTTGTGATTCATTTATCAATGTTATAGTTAAGAAGTCCTTAATTTGTCCCACAGAATTACAATGTTGCTGTAGCGATTATTGAAAAATTAAAACTCTCAGTTACACAGTGACAAGAGACACAGTGTCTTTACTGGAGACACCAGTAGAGACGTTATTAGTCACGTTTTTATTTTTTCTGTCTTTTCAGAGCAGAACGACAGTGTGTTTTGGCCAGAGTTCAAGTTTAGGACACTGTGTTTCACTCTGAGCATTCCCCTATAAAACAACAGCAGAGCATGCAGTTCAACCACAACATCTCTTTACAGGACTGCAGGACAAATATCTGTGTAGTATAATATACTCCATACTTTTTACATGCTACTTGAAAGCTGAAAGAATCCTTTTACACAATTATTTTGCAAAAACCTAAACCAAAATCAAGTGTTTTTATTCAACAGATTATTCTGTTATTTGAAAACAAAGATATGCAGTGATGTAAGCCTGTTTACTGGACCGCATTAAGCCCTCTGTCATCTGTGTTGTGTTACATGACCGATGAGTTCTCCTTCATGTAATGTGTGGTGTGGACTGACGTTGCCCACAGACGTCATGCGTGTTATTGTGGCGTTTTACAACGGTGGACAAAAGTGACTTCAAAACCCATGTTAAAAGGGTTGTTGACCATCTATTAGGATAATTGTGGAGAACGTCCTGATGAGATGCGTGTTCATGCCTCCCATGTACACCACTTAATATGCAGTTAAACCAAATGTAAAACAACTGTGTTCTTCTTCAGTCCAGAAGACCAGATAAAGTCGACTAAAAACAAGAAATTGTCATTGAATTCACACAAGAACTATCCTACAGTTTGCTTGTTAAAAAATAGACTCCAGTCTGATGAGGCAACAGTCCTCAACCTGCAGGTTGGTTTCACACCCAGTGCTATCTGCCACAGGAGTAGGCTGCTTTCACAGAGACTTACCCCCCAAATGGCTGAAAGCCAAGCATCTCTGGGTCATTAAATCTGGCCTGGCAGAGCAGTTGGTCCAACACGCAGCCCCCAGCAAACCCACCAAACCTCACACTGCTGCTCTCTCTTCCTCTCTTTCATACCCAATCCATGTCAATCCCTGTTATCGTAAGTGATTCTGCTCACAACCACAACGAATTGCTGAGGGTTCCTGTATTATTGGCCTTTATTAATGTGTTCTGACTTATGTCTCAGTGATTTTACCCTCCTTATGGCACCGTCATCTGTACGTGTGTCTGTGTCCATCTGTATGTGTGCGTCTGTGTTGAACCGCTGTGTTTTAAGACAAACTCTTTTTCTTTCCTTCCGCAGGGGGATCAAGGCGACCAGGGACCACGGGTATGTGGTTTACTCCCACCTTCTTCTGATTAACTGACAAATGTGACTGTGTGTGTGTGTCTGTCTTCCCCAGCAGAATTGTGGGCAAAAGTTTTGAGATGCATGAAATTCCGCGGATAGTGTTCCTCCCATCTGGCCAAATACAATAAGCATTTCTACACCGCTTATTTCTGCAACAAGAATCGGCTGGAAAATACCCAATATACCTTGGGAGTCTGGGGCGGGGGGTGTATTTTTTAGTCTGCAAAGACTTTTTTTTCTTCTTCATGGAGTCCTAAACTGAACATTAACGCCAGATTAGCAAACCATTAAAAGCAATCTGCTCAGTCAGAGTTATAATTGGAAGCCAACTAGGTCGGCATATATAATTACCAGTGATTCACTTCACTCGTCAGTGTGACATGTCATATTCAGAGCTTTTAATCATTTCCAGCTCTGTAGTTTGACATTTCTATCAAAGAGTAGCTTTTAAATGGCGATTTCGGGAGTGCTTTTTCGTGCTTGTCAAACTCTGAAATGAATTACTTTATCTCCAGCCGAAAACAAGGGTTGCCCTTGTGTTTCTCAAATAATGTTTGAAAAGAAGTTTCTTTGAAAGACAGACTTTGTTTACAGGTTTGTTTAAACTATATCACATTAACCTGGGTCATCTGTTAGCCTGCCGTCATCACCGGGTGCATATTGTTGGGATTCTAAGTCATCTTGAAAGACCTCTAATTGATTTCCAGAAGTGCAGACATCAAGTAAAGGTTAGAGCACACGGATAAGAAGGCACAAGAACACAGGGCCTGTCTGCTCAAATGAACGCCAGCTACAGTATCTCTCCTGGATCTGATTCCAGTTCAGTGCTGGCGCCTGTCCAGATGTTTGCCAATTGCCTTTGTCAGCTATCTTCTAGGCCAGTTATGACCATCAAAGCACATTTTATGATTTCAGTCAGTCAGTACGGGTGACCTTTCGTCTCCAATCTGATTTGTGCCCTCTTCTTAATAAACCTAATGTTTCAAAAAGGTTTACCAGTGATAACAAAACCCTGAGTAGTTCCACAATTTATCAAGATCTGCAAATGCATTTCCAGCTTGCTTATATACTGAGTAAATATTTGATGATTTGAAAAGTTTTGGATTTTGGCTGTAGTTAGGAAATGAAATACTTCTGGTCCTTGGATGAACTAAATAGACTTAACCTTCCCCCTTTTGGATAGAATTTCTCGGGTTTTTTTGCCCACAATTTGTACCCTTTTAACCCAGGAAATGGAGTCATCAGTCTCTATCAGCTAAATGATTTATATTTTGGGAACAGCCATGTGGCTGACAGAGTTGTAACAGAGACCTAACCAGGTCCTATTTGTCTTACAATGTAAATAAATGGACTGTCCTTTTTAAGGTAGCATTTCATTAATTTCCAGTTACTGCTAAAGTGTGCCTTAAAAGGAGAGCATTTATGTGAAGTCACGGTCACATATGAGGAAATGCAGAGGCATGAAAAGATCTGGGGTCTCACCACTGAATCACATTACCGCTGCAGAACGGAAAATTGACTTTGCACATTAAATGAGTAGGTCAATGCAGTGGGACACTCTTAAAGGATTTTCCTAATAAATTAAGGCATGGAGAACAAGTGCTGCCTGACCTTGGATTTAGCTATTAGGCCAGGACTGAAGCCCTTCCTGCCCACTGCTGCCTACATGCAGACAGCCAGTTAAACCCATATGTAAACAACCATGCATGTAAAACAAAAAAAACATCTGCTATGCAACAACATCTGCCAAAACCTTTCAATTAAGGGCAGATTTAAATATAGAATAATTTAAATAGCCCACAGACTACATTTGCATGTTTACTCATGCATGTATTTCGTTAAAATAGTGGAACATGCATTTTCCCATGGTGGGCAGGATTTCCTTCCAGACCCTCAACTCTTTGGGGTCAATCGTTTATCAACCTTTAGCATCAATGGTGGTATCCAAGGGTCAAAGGTTATACAAGCAACAAATGATTAAATGGCCAAACTCGAAGAACAAACCTTAGACCACCTTTCGAGTCACATTGATGGGATGTAATGCACGGCAGTTGGTGACCATGTGCTTCATCACTGAGAAAGGTGTGTGGTCTGTTTGAGGAATGGTAGGAGCCAGAGTTGTCAAGCCAAAGGTTGGTGAATCCTTGGGTCATTTCAAAATTCCTGACATTTCTTCAAAATTCGCTCCTGTTTGTCCCGTGCATTTTCTCACATCTTGGGATTTCCACCAATTTACCAATGCTCTTCAAAATAACGGCTGTGGTTATGTAATTTCCAGCATTTGAATCTTTAGACATGAACAAGGGAGGGTTTCAGCTTGTAGTCATGAGATGAGAGGCTCACAATGAATTTCATTTGACATTCATTTGAAGTATCACACCAGTGCCAAACTTGAGGCTTCAAGTGGATGTTCTAGTCCACTTTTAAAAGTATTAAAGCCATCTGTAAACAGCATTGGTAATCCACACCACGTATCTAAGCCACATCCTGTCGTTCCTCTAGATGTTAATGTGTGCTTGGTGTGGTCAGAGAGATACTGTTTTTGGCCGGTGGGCTATAGCGGATGTTACTGATTGTCCTCATATCTGGCAGTTTGCAGCAGTTGCAGTCATCCTGCTGCCGGCAAATGCATTGCAATAAGACCCTCAACCAAACAACCTAAATCTGTTATGGAGGAAAAATGCAAAACAAAGCAAAGTGTCAGCCACCATGTCATTATCATTCTCCCACATGAACAAGTACAAAAGCACTGTAGTGTGAGCGCTATCAAAAACAAACTTAAGCTTTTTATCTTCTGTTCGTCTCCTGTTTAGCCAAGACCCAACAATAGCAGATGTAAAGCAATTCACAAAAATTGATGCCTCGAAAATCTTACACCCTTCAGGGTAGCATACCCTGACTGAACTGCAGAAGGCGATACATAGATTAATATATATTTATTTTTCAGTTTTGATCTTTATAATCCGGCATTTAAATAAAACAATTCAATTATTAATTATTTGAGATAGAAAATGGGGAATTTCTATAGACATGAGGAAGTTATTAAGATATGGATTTGTTTAAGCAGGATGCCACTGAAGGCCTAGGTGCCAAATACACGGCACACCAAGAGGTGAAGAGGCGTCAGTACTGGTACTTGGTTTGGCGAGTACACAGTAATTATGCTTTAGTTCACATCGCCCCCACCCTCACGGACCATATTCAAGACTGTATTTCAGGATGTTTGAAGTCGTCAATAGCTTGTGTTTGCACTTCAGTCCCACTTACACACAGCACATCCATTGTCTGCAGTGAACAGTATCACTTTCTCTTTTCCACAGCAGAGATAATCAAATTAGCATGTGGTTTTAATGAACCATGCTTTTTGAATTATAGTTGAAAAAACATAAGGATGTGAGCAAACCCGTGTTTGGATAGGGCACATCAGATCCTGTAAGACTTCTAATCAATTTATATGTTTGTTTATAATTTATACAACTTTTTAGTCTGTTTCATGTGTTATATGGTAAACCATGGTAAACCATTTTGAAACAGTAAAATGAACATCTCTCTTTGTATCTTTGTAACACTTTTTCTTTTTTTTTTAATTTAAATTATATGTATTTGGAAACCAAATGTTTAAATTTCATATAGCCAAAGCAAATATGTTGCCATTGTTTCCCTCCATCCTGATTTCATCACCCTTTAATAAAAGCGGTTGCTGCTCGTGGATTTAGTTTCCAGAGGAAAGAAGAATAACCGTAGGCCGGATAAATCCACACAACTTGATGTTTACATGATTTATAAGGTGAAAGCTGCATGTTGCTTTGAAGGAACATTTTATTGTCGCCGTCTGACTACACTATATGTCAGAGAAGTTTAATAACCTCTGCTATTGAAATGCCGTGAGGAGGTGGATCTTCCAACTGTCTGTATGATAAAGAAAACTATTTGCTTCTGTCTAGCATATGTTTGTCATTGGGGCATCGCAGGGAAGAGGCTTTTAGGATGAGGATGTGTTTGGCAAGAATAATCAAATCTTAAAACAGTTGGCAGAGGAATGTGGAGTGTAGATTTTATAAAATCAAATACAGAGTGGAACAGAGATACGATGATCCTGCTAGCATCCGCGACCACCTTTTACACATTAGTGGAACGCTGCACGGTGGATGCTGTCTTTGTTTGTGTCTAATGGAGTTGAATGAAAATGATTTAAAAATCCCAGATTTCCAGTCAGTTAATTTTGTGCTTTCTGACTTTGGAAGTAGTGTGGCTTCTTCCATTTAACTGGGCAGTGCTCTCACTGACATTGGTAACAGACAAACACACTAACATCTGCCCTTTTAGCTTCTGCAACAGAGGATATACGTATAAACTATAGTATAAACTTTTGCTCTGAAATATTTTGTACCTTAAATTTGAATGTTATGCTGAGACCGATACTCTCTTTAGCTGTATAGCTATAAATGTTAATGAAAACTATCTTTACTTGACAGACATTTAACAACAATTGACTGTATTAAGGTGGATGTCTATTGTATGGATTACTTTGAGCTCCACCCAACTCAGAATAATCCATACAATAAGTACTAAAGTACTTAAGAGAAGTACTAAAGAGTCTTCATGAAGCTACATTTAGGTCATAATAAAATGTTTCTACATCAAACCTTTATAAACCCTTTATATTTGATGTTGGTTTGTGCTCATTGACCGACAAATATATCGATATATGTACTGTTTTACACAGCTCACGTGTATATTTACTTGTTGTTCTTCTTCCTCCTCCTCCATCCGTTTTTGTTTATCAGTGTTTGAATGTCATGCGTGTGTTCTGCCACGTTCTGCTGTGTGTCCATTTAGGGATTGCCTGGTCTCCCTACACTGGCTGCTTTGCACAGCAATCAGATCCTGACTATGAAGGTTTGTTGGTGGTGGTGCATCCTCGCTGCTCAGTCTGACCCCTGTGCTCTGCTGCACACACTGAGAGTGATTGAATCACTACTGCCTGTCCTTTTTTTTCTCCGCACATGAGACACAAAGAGAGAAAAAAGAGAGGGGGCGTCTAATTTATCAAAACCAGTCGATCCTTATCCGTTTCCACACTGTTGTTACCAAGGTTTATACTCAAAATGTTTCTGTTCCATGCAACATGCCAAGCCGCTCATTGAAAGCAAAGGTGGCCTTTTATAGCCCAGTAATATGTTGCGGACTGGAACAACAATAGGCAGCCTGAATCCAAGACAAGGTCTGGCTTTTCTCTGCTGATGCTCAGATGAATGGAAGGAACTCCAGCAGGAAAAAGTCTACACTGACCTGAAATGGCAAATATTTTTATAAAAGTCATTCCCATGGTTCACCACAAATCCTTCAATCCACCAATTTGGCTCTCAGCATTGTTTCACTGAAGGATGAAGCCACTTAATACCAATGGACACTAGCACAATAAAGCACACATTGAAAGACATAGGGTTTGTAATCAAGTTGACATGAAAAGGTCTGACCCGACTGGTGCCAGTGTGTGCAGCTCCTGGGGTCTGATTCAGCAGCAGGCACAGAGAAGACGGTGACGGTGCTTTCACAGAGGAGGAGATATTCCCAGTTTTCCATGGACTGTTTGTCCTAACACCCCCGGTAATTACAGTCTCTGGCTGCACAAACTAAGCCCAGATTTCCGAAGAAAACCACCTCAGTGCAGGAAAAGTGTGGATCTCTCCCCTCGTGTGTGAAGGCACTAAAACACGATTAGTGAACAGAAGTCTGTCTAACCAAATCTGTCTCTTTTTGCATTTGCCTTCCTTCTCCTTCTCCTTCTGGAATTCATCCTCCTTCAACCTTCTCTCAACTCTGACCTACGACCTTTTGACCTCACACACCTGCTCAGATGGTCTTCCCTAAGATCAATCATGGCTTTCTTTCCGCTGACCAGCAGCTCATTAAGCGCCGGCTCATTAAGGTAGTGGCTGTGTCTTTACTTGTCTCCCTGTCAACTGTCCAGAGTCTTACTGTGTCGTTTCCTTCTGCCCTATCCCAGTAGACTTTTAATACTTCTGACACTCAAAAATAATAAAATGTCTCTTAGGAATTTCAGGTTTTATTTATAAACTGAAAATGAAATACATTCCTGGCTCAACTTAAAGCCTTTCTTTACAAGTTTGAATAGTTTTATAGGGATTCTAATAATCCTGTATAATAATTGTCCACAGATTTTTGGCATATTTTCCATTTATCATTAAAATTCTCCATTGACAAATGTTCACAAAGATTCATGTAGCATGTATTGGAAAGAATGGACATTACAGCTGTATATCATACAAATTACAGCTGCTTTTATTATTGTTCATTAACCGTAACTGGGCAGCTCCAACATGCAACATTACTTCATGCTGTGAATGGAGACAGCCCTTCACTCCACTCTAGATCACTTCCCTACCCTCGTCTTCATCGCCCTGTTTGTGGATCTCATTTTAGGGGCTCCAACAGTATATCGTGAAATGTTGTTAGAGTTTGTTGTTTTGTCTCGCAGGGAGATCAAGGACAGGCGGGACCACCTGGGCCTCCAGGTCCACCGGGTCCCCCGGGGCCAAGAGGACCTCCTGGGGACACTGGCAAAGATGGGCCTAGAGGTGTGCCTGGTTTACCAGTGAGTATTGAACTTACAGTAAAATTTTGAACAGTAAAATGATATATTAGGATTTTATTTTGATAATAATAATAATGACAAATTATTGATATGAAATAACAAAACATTCTCAGCAATGGCTTAATATAAGGAGCATCCACCAAGGGGCTAATTCTTTAAAAATCATGCACCTAAGATCCAGAAGCAGAAAAACTGCTGAATGTGCATGACCTTTTGGCCCTTTGTTCGTGCTTTGTAAAAAAAAAAAAAAAAAAAAGCCATGTTTCCATGACTGACAGCCCTATGTTGGAAGCTAAATAAATCTGCTTTAGCAAAGAGTCCTTTAAGACAGTTGTATTGTATTTAGCAAGCTTTACATACAGCCCATAAAATTAGGTTTGTCAGAGAAAACACTTAAGGTCTTTCTTTTTCTTGATAAGATTTGAGTACGTCACAATATTAGATTTTCTCATGTTGTTAATGCATTGTTTTGAAAGCTTACTAACTTTACTGTTAGTAGGTTTTCTAGAAGAGGATCAGAATATTATCTCTATTTTATGTAAGTACATATTTTTCGGGATAAAACAAATGGAATGTGTTTAGCATACATATTCATTTGTGTCAGGGCCAGAAGGGTTCATCCCCAAGAAAAAACACTTAGAATGAGCAGTTGACGTGCTTTAGTGCAGTTCATTTGCCTAATGTTTTTACATCAGGGGATGCGACACTGTATGGCATTTATGTTCACTCGATAGGTTTCCATTAGACTTAATATTTTCCATGTCTGACTCTGTCAGTGGCTGTGTGATCATTTATGTGAACCCTGCCTGTGAGTGAAAGGAGGAAGAGAAAGAGCCTGTCAATTATGTTCATTATATTCATTTATGTCCATAAAAGCCCTTCCAAGGTCTCCAGCTGATCTTTATTGACTTGGCTGAGCTCACAGTGGGGGTGCAAAAATATTAAGCCTTGTTTGGCCGATGCTTTCTAAGCTTTTATGAATATTGTTTTTAGCGCTTCCAAATGCAGTTGCCGTTTATCCAAAGAATTAAAACTTCTGTTGCTGCGGTGGATAATTTCTGCTGCTGTAAATCCCTTTAGAAGCAGGGTGGGAAAGTTTGTCCTGGTTGTGTCACAAAGGGCCAATGGAGGAATACTGTTCAAGTGCTGACTTTGGCATGGTCATTTGGACATGACATACATCTCATTTCTGCCGGGGGACCTGGGCGGACATCCAAGAGCCAGGCTTGAAGCAAAGACCAGAACAGGGCTGTGGAACAAAGGCAGTAAAAAATCACAGGTGGTGCTTCATGATAAATGAGTGTTGTATGAGCAAAATGATAAGCACTGGTTCTCAGCATGGCCGTTGTTACATACCTGGTATGATAGGACTGCATTCAACGTGGTTTGCTGCTGGTAATTGAAATTTTTTAGTTTAGATTTTTATCATAAATGTCCTAAACACGTCAAAAAGTCGAGTATTAAGTGTCTGCTTTCCATTTTCCACAGGGTGATCCAGGGCAGCCTGGTGAAACAGGACTTATGGTAAGCACTAATGTTTTTTTTAAAGTTTGTGTTTCTGTAATATTTAGCACACCTGGGGTTTTACTTTTTTAATGGACTGTTTAAAAATATAGAACATATATAACCATTTTGAGCTTTGGAAAATAGTGGTTAAAACTGTATGTGCATTTGGATTTCTGCTGAATTTGATCAAGTTCATAAAGAACTCTTTCTTTTTAATAAAGGCCGTTTTAGTCTATGCTGATGATCCATTTAGGTACTTTGAATGTGTAGTAGTTCAGAAAGGACAGCAACTCAAAGCTGGCTAAGTCTGTCTGTCTATTCCTCCATAAGAACTTGATGAATGACATCACTTGAAGACTTCATTGGGATCATGGATTAATAATGGTACAGATAATGGCTAAAACAAGTAGCCTCGGATGCTGACAGATATTTCAAAAAGTGTAATATTTATGAGATATTCATAAAATGGTTTATGATACTTAGATGAATATTAATGACACTTTTTATGATGTACTGCGCAAAAACGTATGTTTTTCTGATGCTGCGGCGACGAGCTGTTCCAGTTAGCAGCAACTGGATACTGCTTGTGGTGTTCAGCAAATAAAGCATTTGATTAAAGTTTCCTCATAAAAAGTACACTAACGAGTCCCGCCAAAATCGGGGAAAAGCAACGACGGAAAAGGAATCCGGCGGGAAAGGTTGCTTAAGTCTGATTTCATATGTAATAGGAAGAGTAAGTGAATCTGACAGAGGAGGTCTTATCACACACTTTCATGTCTAATTTTGTCTTGGACATTTTTCCCAGTATGGAAAATGTTGGTGGATAGGAAGGAATTTGTAAAGAGAAAAAAGGTTGAAGAGGCTCAAAGTACTAAAAAGAAACATGACCCAGAGAGTTAGAGTTACTAATCAGTCAGATCACATGTATGAATCTCTATAAAAATGTTTTTGTTGCTGAGGTTTTTCTTTTAATGGGCTTCACAGTTAGATATTGTTTCTTTTAGTGCAGTGTTAAAGGATAGTTAAGTATTGGTCTTTCAACTAAATCATAACTCAGTTGAAGAAATAGTTTCCATTTTAGTTTTGGTTGATGAAATTAAAAAAAAATGTTGACAAAGACTCATGGTAGTATGAAAGTAATGTGAGGTTTTGTGGCATTAGAGTTCATGGGTCACATGGGTTATTTTAATAATAATAATAATTTTAAAAATGTTCTTATTAGCAAAACCTAACATTTAATAAAATATATGAAATATTATAGTTATGTCAAGAATTACTGATAATAATTAAGGTTTAAGTATTGAATTTTTTTTAGGATGTATATGAAATGTTCTAACCATTAGTTTAATGCATTTAACTAATGTTATTCTCATATTCTCATTTCTAAATCACCCTTCCGTATCTCCGTCCTCGACTACACTCAGTAAAGATGTGTAAAATGAACTTGTTTTTCTGAGGTTTAAAAATGGTTTTACAGCCAAAGCTATTCGAAAAGAAACGTCACATTATGATAATGGAGCGAGAGAGAATGGAGCAACACCACTCACTCAACACCACACCCTTGATTTGGCATTTGAAAATCTTTGTGAATTACATGTGCATAGACTGATAGACTCCACTTTCTGCAGCAGGCTAAAAGGACTAATATTCAATGTGTCCAACAGGCATGAGGTCTGGATTGGGAGTTTGAAGTCGCTCCCTAAACCCACTTTGTCTTTTGTAGTGCTGAATGGTCGAGCGTCCACTTGACAGAGCTCCGTGGTTGTTTTTTTTTTTTTTTTGGTGTAGATGCTATTGTTAAAGAGGCGAAAGTAGATTCCAGAGTTTTCCAGCAGCCTTCCAGGACATATGGTGCTGGTTAGATGGATTAAGCTCTTGTGGAGAAACACGGAGGAGGGGGAGCAAGGGAAAGGAGAAGGAGAGTTTTTCAGGATTGAACTCGGCATCATCAGGACGGTT
>NC_024307.1:30962346-30967094 GCF_000523025.1 Cynoglossus semilaevis | reverse complement strand
CAACTCGAAATCATCAGTACCATAAGGTGTCTCTGGGGTAAATTAGAGGGGTCTTCAGCTCCTTGGAACTGGCCCGCTGCTTTGCAAAAAGTTTTCATTTGGAACATTATTCTACTTCAAAAAGGCTAAATATGGAAAACCAGTGGTCGATTTTGTACAATGTTCCATGTGCAAAAGAAAAAATTACTCTCACAGCTGCGATTTGGAGTTATTTTTTCCAATAGTCCAACAGAACTTAGAACGATAGCTACCCACAATGCACCCATGATTCATCTATAGATATTTAAAAATGCTGACTGGACTTGCATTTGGGGACCAGCATTTATTAACCTCATTAGATGGTTATATGAATAATGTGCTTGTGGTCTCCTACAATGTAGTGGCAAATATTCCAATGTAAAAACACAAACACGCCCAGCTGGGGTAGTAACATTTTCAGTTGAAAAGTGGAAAGAAAACCTCTTTAGGATGTTGAGGATGAAGGTACAGTTCAACTATTGACAAGCACAAATAAAGAAAATATTGAAATTTAAAAAACAATTTGCCTTCCTACAATAGCGTAGGTGCACACTGGCAGGGCCCACCCCCCACTTTGGCAAACACCTCTTATAACTGGATATATATTTGAGTAATTAGATGTTATACAGGAGAAATCCTAAGAGAACCTAATGTGTCAATAGAAAAGTGAACACTGTGATATCACAGTGTAATATCAACCTAAATAAATACTCTAAATTACTTTATTTTGAATTTTAAAACTTCAGGGGGCCCACACACACTGGAGCCGCAGTAAAGTTTACTCTTACATTACAGCAGAGCTGCCATGTCATGTACACTTACATAAAACAAACAACAGCGAGCTCTGCAATAACGGCGCAATGAACATAATGTTATGTTAACCTGTAGCTCCTCCGGTCAGAGTCAGGACACTGAGTCCCAGACTGTCAATACAATAATACTCTGGTTTAATGTTGCCAAAGCTTTCAGCAAAGGTTGAATGAGGAGATTTAGAAAACACATATAGCTAAATGCTGCGCAGGAAATGCCGAATCACCATCACCTGATGCCTCTTCTCCAAGTCACGATTGCAAACATTAAGGCCTTTGACACTTAGCTATAATGAATAACCTTTAAATGTTTAACTTTTTTTGTATTTTTACATAAATGGAATGTTCACAGTTCAGGAGAAATGTCAGGGACCCAGGGCTGAATACAAAGGGACAAGGAACAGGAACAGGACTTCCTTAAGGGTTCTTCACTCCCTGAAAACCCCCCTCCTCCTTCAGTAGCTCCTGAGTGCTCTCAGATGTAGCCAAGCTAATTAGTGTGCAGGCCAGTGGCACAGGCTTGCAAATACCTAGTTGGTCATAAAGATGTTTACCAAGCCCCACAGAGGATAGCTAACAAAGGCTTTTAAAAGGGAGGAGGAAAAGCTTTTTCTGGGTTCTCAACGTTGCTCATTGAGGGTTTTTGTAGTGCAGATGGTACGTACTATAAACCAGCAGCAACTGTGTGGGCCTCTTTCTGTAAATGTGAGAACTTGTTACTGGAGATTTTTTTTTTTACAGACAGGGTTTTGGTTTGAGTAAAAATTGGGACATTTTTACGCCTTTGTCACTTTGTCCTTAAGAGAAACTAAGTGTTATGGAAATATAGAACATGGAATATAACATCCTGGTCGCCTTGGTTGATAATTAAGCTGGAAAACATTTTTTCTTGCAATTATCATGCATGAGGCCTGCCTACAGTCCAGACAAGTCAATTGTTTTTTAGAATTTAGTTTGATGTTGAAAACACAACTCTCCAATTCCATTGCATTACCAAAAATACATTGAAAAAAAAGTATGTTTTTCTGCTCAAACAAATATAATTTGACAGGACAGATTAATAGGAATGGATGGACAGAAAAACCATCACATGAACAGTTTCCCCCATCATGATGTCCAGGTTGGAGTCATCACTTGTCTTTTTTTTATGTTAAGTGAAACATTACTGGCCCAGAATGCCTTGTATTTAGCAGGGGAGCAAAGGGCATGAATGAAGCCATACAGTTGTTGTTGTTGTAGAGGGCTGGTGGGGCACAAGGTCTGCCTGGCCTTGACACAAGCGGCCATGATGAGCCAAATGGATCCATTCACGACAGTAAAGATGGAGCCTTCCAACACCGGCTCTGACAGCCAAAAGTGAAGGTGTTGATGAACGATTGTGGCTATTGCTTCAGTACAGAAGTACAGCCAAGGTGGAGGGAACACACTCTGAGCCTGGATTTATTCATAAAACAGTCCTGTTTGTGTGCACGTTCTGATGACCAGCTCGAGGATGCGGTGAAACGTTGAAAATAGAAACTGTCCTTCCAGACACATCCATCACCGACTCAAATATCAGTTAAAGATGTGGCGCCTTTTCTGCCCTGTCCAACATATTAGCTTTGCTGGTCTTTCCAGCCGTCTGCCTAGTTAGATAATGGGCCGCTGCATGGAGTTCAAGTAGAAGAGTCAAACCAGGCGACGTCTATTCACTTACTAAAAAGAACTAAGTAGAGATAAACCATAGAAGATTTTATTATTCATGGTGTCATTAGAGATTCCTGTTTATGGAACAGCTCCATTAAAAAAAGACTCAAATTGTGTTCAGTCTACTGGGTTTTTTTTTTTTTTTTTTGACAAGAACAAAACAAGGGATGGATTGTGGTTTTGTTTTGCCTTACTATTGTGCTCACTGTATAAAAACTGACCGTGGCTTCACCAGTTTCTTTTCTTGGCTCTAAAAATTTGTATTTCATCTTACAAAGACTGGTCCTCTTCACGTCTCTTTTTTTTTTCTGTCTCCTCTCATTTCCAGGGGCCTGAGGGGCCACCAGGGCTAAAGGTAAGTTCCAAGAGTCTTTTTTTTTTATTCTCTCTGCTCCTCTTGCTATTCTTTTAAATTGGCTTAAATAAAATTTCCTGCCTTAGTCACACAAACCAATTCCTTAATGTCCTTCTTGTGCCCGGCTGTAGCCAAACTTTCTTTAACACGAGTGGCTAAATGTCTTTGCGCCAAGTAAACAGATGACAAGAGTGTTAAGTCTCAACAGCACGAGGAGGGAAAGGGGAAAGAAGTGTCAGAGAAAGACACAGAACAGAGAACCTGCAGCTCAGTGCTGTGATACACACTGTGGTTCCCTGGTGGCGCTGATGTGAAGAACAGATGTAAGCTTTATCCAGCCATCAGGTAGCTGCCAGTGTTTGTTCAGTGTAACCCAATCAGACACTTCCTGTCTGCGCTGTCATCTGTCAGCTTCCCCTCGGTGTGGGAGCCGTGTGCGTATGTGTCTGCCGCGTACGTGTGTGTGTGTGCGTAGGGGTCATCGATGACACACGGCCATGTTAATGACTCATAATCCAGACCCGAGGCTGCTCAATTAGATCTGCCGCCGGTGGAGTTCTGTGTTTAGCAGGGAGGCTACATCAACAGTTGTTCAGGTTTCATCAGCTTAGTGATTATTTGGTGACTTTATTTGATTTAAAGCAGGTCCTGAATAATGTTTGTCAAAACAGGAATCCCACTCTGCTCCCTCTTTGGCCTATTATCCCAAGTTATATTTAGGACGTTGTGAATTTTTTTTTTCTCCAGTTAAATGTTGCCTTGACTTAAGTCTCCCTTCTTATTTTGATATGTTAATGCGACCATTGTATCAGGGAATCAGCACAAGAAGCCAACGTACGCAAACCACTAGACTTGAAAGCTCGAGAGCGTTACTCCCTCGTTCTCGGCCTCTGCTTCCCCGTTGAGAAGATATAAAAATATCTATATCACAGGCAGGCAGTATTTATTTTTCCATTCTTTTGTGACATGGTACGAATCTAAGTGTATAAATAGGGTTGGAAACAAAGGTCAGGCAGAAGCACTGGTGGCTGCAGCGTTGAATTAGAGCAGCTTTGAACACTATGGGCAGGTTAGGGTGTTTTAGTTCTGATTGACGAAAGACTGGTGCACATCATCCAACAGTGATCATTTTGACAGACGATTTGAATTTTCTCTTAGTCTTTTAACTATATTGTGAGTGAGTCTTATTGAAATAATAGAACGGTTTTAATTTTATTTACTATTGTTTCTGTCTGGTAATTGTAAATTAGTATTAGTATTACACACACACACACACACATTCGCACTTGTAGAAGCACAGTCACATGCATTCACAGTTTTCCTTTCTAACCACTTCAGTTTGCAATGAGGAAAAAACTGAGGGATGCATAAAAGAATATAAAATAATATAAATCTAATACAAATAATAAATAAATAAAAGTATATTGAGTAGAACTGAATACAGAAAATAAGTATTAATATATAAATAAATAGTGGGAGCAAAACAGTAATACTATATAAATTAACTCAATAAAAAACAAATGTAAAGTGATAAATATCCATGTACCAATTAGTACCATATCATAACACAAAGATTAAAATGTATTATATGACTTAATGCACTTCAGTTAAAAGCCAGACTAAAAAAAATACACATATAGAGTAGTACTGAAATGTTGACAACAGGCCAAAAAAGATTTTACTTCATAACTACATTTACTTTACTTGCAGATATTAATACTTCAGTCTGCTTTCATTCATGTCTGCAGAAAAGATTTCAAATTTGTTGTGTTGTTCGTTTCTCAAATAGCCGTTTACAGTGTGTCCTGTTTTCGCTAACTTTAAAGGTAAAACATTTCCATGTGTCTAAGATGTTTTTGTCATGCTATTTCTCACTTGGA
>NC_024307.1:30958941-30962310 GCF_000523025.1 Cynoglossus semilaevis | reverse complement strand
GCCCTCATTGGTTGCTCTGGTTTATATGACAATATCATCTCTGTTTGGACTTTGTCCCTGCCAGATTTGTTCGTCTTGATTTTTATTAGTTGAATAATGCATCAGTACATTTGGTCATTGTCACTTCTACCTCCCTAGCATGGATATATATTTATACTCTAAGACCTTTTCTTTTAACAGCTCTGTAAAGTACCAGCTTTTGACACGGCCAGTTAATGGGTTTTTTGTTCATTTCCCAGGGTTCCCTTGGGCCTCCTGGCGTTCCAGGTCTTGATGGACTGAAGGTGAGTTCATACAAACAGAAGGTCTATGTATATATTGTTCAAGTCAGTGTTAGCTCTGTATTTTCCAACATTTTCAGTGGGACATTTGATGATTTTCCTTTCAGAGTTAGCACGGCTTTATCAAACAAACTTCTTTTTTAACACCTGAAACTGTTTTCTCTTCAAAAGCCGCCTTCAGACCACATTCAGACCCTGTCATTAGTATTCTTTTAGCCCATATGTTCCACTTTTCGAAGAGGAAAATGTCTGCTGATTTCAAACCGTTATGCCGTTTGAAAGATATCCCCTGGGCTGCATCTTCAAGTCTGAACCACAAAGTATCTTTTTGTGGATCTGCTTGCGCTCTCTGTGTCTCATTTTGAAGCTAGATGACGAAGACACAGTGCAGGTGTTGCACAGTGGGGGAATGGAAAGAAGTTTTTTCCCAGAATTAAAAAAAATGGCACAGACAAAGATAACAGACAAGGAGATGATTTGAGAGGCACCATCGTTCTAATCCCGAGCATGCGTTTATAAAGAGATGAGCAGAAAAGGCACGCATGGCTGTAATGGGAACCAGAGTGAAAGAGTCTCAATTGGATGTGAACTCTGCGGAGACAACAAAAGCTGAAGGCTTAATTCCATACTTGTGCAAGCGAGTGTGGCCTGCCAGCGCTTATGAAACACAAGCCCATGGGTTCTTATTAAACGGAGTATGTTATGCTATGTAAGTGTCACTCATGCAGAAAGTTGAACAGTGCGGCAGTCACAGCTGCCCTATCTGCCACGGCAGGTTGAACGGCAGACATCATATTGATCTGACATGGATATCCACCGAGAGGGAGCGGCCGCTAATGCAACCCTTATCAGCACCAGTTTGGGAGTTTTTTTAATCAGACTCCATCATCATTATGGCAATGATTCCCATATGTGCGATGATACATGATTCCAGCACTTATGACGGCTTTTCGCTGCAAGTGTGGTGTATGTGGTGGTGAGGGCAGGTGGGAGGGGTCTCCTCTACACTGATTACTCCAATGATATTCTCGTATGGGTAAGAAAAACATGAAAACATGTAGTAACTCCTATAGTCAGCATAAGGCAGCATCAATTAAATTCAAGCCATGAATTAAATAAAAATGAAATAATGGATTCCTTTGTGTTCCATCCTGGGTGCATTAATCAGAATCATCAGGGTTAGGGAATGTGTCTGGAATAAAGAACAGCCACCCAACTCTTCCCAAAGGCTAATGATGTGGTGGGTTTGCACAGGTCACTAGGTTAATTGTTTTTGGCAACAGAGGAACTGAGGTTGGCTGCTGGAGGAAGAAAACATCTCTCAGACCCTGTAAAGGTGAACCAGCATCCATCAAATGGACTTCTTCATTTTTGCATATTTAAAATCAAAGCGGAGATAATTACGGCTTTTAATCAGCTTGTTTATCCGTGTCATGCGGCTTGTGGTTTTAGTACCTTTTGATTTTTTTTTGTGGCATTTATTAGCAAGTGTAACTTTGCTGCAAAAAAACCACTCTGTCCAAACAGTAATAAACCCACAGGCTCAGACTGAAGCCCTTGGTTTGTCTTCATTTATAAGGAAAACAACTCTTTCTTCTATCGTTTGATCTTAGATCTCTTAAGTCAGAGTTTGCATTACTGAAAAAGCACACTCAATAGAGCATCTGTGTGTATGTTATGTTATGCTGTCCATAGGGGGATATTGGCATCTCAGGATTGGACGGTTTCCCAGGAGCCAAGGTCTGGTGCACACCTTTTCAGTGTGCTCTTGATGTTGTAAATCCATGTCAATCATGCACAATTTTTCTATTTTGAAATAATTTATATGTTTCTTTATATTTTACCATCAGCCAAACCACGTTCTTTATTGGTTTCAGCAATATTTTTTTAAATTTGTTTTATGATGTGGTGTTTTTCTTTTTATTCACTTTTCTTTTCTTTGGTGAACTTTTAATGGCTATTGTGTGTGCATGATCTATTGTGGGTAACCGTGTGTGATTTGATACCTCAGAGTAATGTATGTCATAGTTATAATGGGATGAATTATATTTACAATTAGGTTTTTAGCTTTTTCACACAGACGTCCTGTTTTACTGACAGTGAAAAATGTTTGCCGATAGAGGACACTGTGTATGTTGTAAAAAAAAAAACAGGGGGGAAAAAAATCAATAGCAAGAGAGATTTTCCATAATCTAACACGAAGTTAACCCCAGATACGATCTGACCCTCAGGGGCTGCAGTAATTCCCCGGCTGAGTCCAAGTCCACCTGAGCTTTTCTGCATGTAACGCTCTGCTTTCTTTCCTAACAGGGTGAAATGGGAGAGCGAGGTGAAAAGGTAAAGCATTAATTCATGTTACTCAAAATTATTGTTAGCATCACTCTTGACGTAACGCCAGGTTTTAAAGCTGCCACTGTAGTAATATGATGGCGCCTCTGCCTCTACTTCTCACAACTCTACTTTTTTATTTCTTTAACTGAATCGAGTTCCCTTAGTTTTCAGCACACACACATAGGGAGGTTTGACTTAGGAATGGCAGCTTTCGTCCTGCATTCTTCTGATGTTTGGACATGAGCTGGTAGGAGGTGTGAACACCAGCAGAGTGGAGAGTGAGGCAGGCTGGGAAGAGGGGCAGTGACTCAGCGTGTTTCATGGACCATGAACTCTGCCTTCAGGCAGTTGATCCTGGTCTTACATCAAATCAGATTCTCACATCTTTTATATCTAATATTTCAGCAGGTTCGGTGTCATCATGTGAAATTTCCAAGCAGCGTGCATTGTTTTTGGTGTAGAAACAGTCCTGCAGAGAAAAAGGATAAAATGAAGGCTCCATGTGCTGCACAATACTGTTTAATACAGTGGTATGCCACAGTACGCTGTTGTTGAAGCCACCCCTTAACTTCTATGGCTCTATAGTCTCATATGGGGCAAGAAAGCAAATTGATTACTAAACTACAGAGTGAGATAAAAAATAGTAAGTTCATTCAAGTGTCCCTTAGTTCTTGGCTTTAATTCTAAATGATACCATTTCAGAATACCTTTGTGCTACTTGTGACCAAGTTTTCCATCAACACTGCTGAAAGTCTAC
>NC_024307.1:30931826-30958901 GCF_000523025.1 Cynoglossus semilaevis | reverse complement strand
TGTGAGCATTTGGTCATAAACACATATAATATGTGGAAACACATATTTTGGCGTTATCTTTAACACAGTTCTAAACCACGTATACACCACAGGTAGATAAATAATAACCTAGCTACTGGATGTGAATTCTATTTAATAAGACATTTGAGTCAACACCAGACTGAAGGAAAACCATTGCCATCCTCTCCTGCTGCAAAATACTGCAATGACATTCAATCTGCTTTCAAAGACTTAGATGGAAAACATGTGAATTTAGGAGGTATATTTTTCAGCGGTGATGCCAGGAGTTTATGGCCTCCATCATGCCCCACCGAGTATATTACATCACCTGAAGTCGGCCATATTCAAACCATGTGTGATGACTCAGTTAGTGACCAAAGTAAATTCAACGTGTTCAGTAATGGCACTTCATCTCAGCTGCGCTGCTTTCAGATTTCACTCCAAACATCCATTAAGTGTTTTTTTACAGCGTAGTCAATCACATACAGAGAGGATTCATCAAAATCCTACAGTGTGTTATGTGGCAGTCTGGCACTTGTCCCCATCTGTCTCAGCTGTGTAGCACTGACTCGTTGCTGTTGTGCTTTCTTCGCCACAGGGTGACTTGGGCGAAGAGGGGCCGAAAGGTGATATGGGAGAGAAGGTGAGTCATTTCTACTTTCATTTTCTTTGCTGATGCTTTAGAGCCTGCTGAGAGAACAGAGGAAGTCTGGCAGAGTTTGGAACTCATAAAAAAAGGTTGACGTCAACCAGCTAAGAGGAGATCTGTGGAAAAACCTGTAGAAGCAGCAGAGGTCAAGTGGCATCCACTGTAGTCAAGGTTGCAGAACACTGATTCTCCGAGCACCTGAGGCGTCCTCAGGGCTTAATGTAGACTTAATTGCTGTGCTGCACTGACCCTACTTTCTGCTGCTTGAATGCCTCCTGCATTAATTCGGAGCATTTATCATGAAGACAGCTCATCAAGTTGGGATCTGTTCCCAACATAAGGCTGAGTGAATCTCTGCTGGAAAGATCGCTCACAGCTCTACCAAAGAATTCTTAGGGCCTTCCAAATTCTTTTTTTTTTTTTTTTTTTTTTTTGTTTAGTTTTATGTTATGTTCTCACATATTTTCTATGCTCCGTACTTCACACAAAAAAAGAAAAAAGAACTGATCTTATTAATGGTGCACAAAGTTTGAAGGAGTTTTCTCTCTAAAAACAATTGTCACAGCTGTGCTAGATTCACTGCGACGGGAGACTGATACTACAACACACTAGAGTTGAAGTTTTCAAAACACTGCAGATGCTATTTTGTCAAACAAATATAACATAATGGACCATCAACTGACTACAAGCTGTGTACTCAAAACGTCACTGTCAATTTATGGCTCCTCAGCAAAGAACAACTTTGATAACTTCTCTCTTTATGGCTACTCCGGTAGCCTTTAGTTAAAAGTCTGCCACACACCTCTGCCAAGAAAGACACAGTTTTAGGGAAACAGATGCAGGACTTCATCTGTGGAGAATGAGTGAACAAAAAAAAAGGCAGATAGAACTTTGCACCTTGAGCTTAGCTTTGATCTAGTCTACCTTCATGCTGTAAAAAGAAAAGGTTTTGAACTAGAGTTGGTCCTGAATTGAGTACTTGTTCCACCTGATATTTATTATTTAGGAGCATATGGACCTATTTCGCAATAAATACATTCATAATCTACTGCGAAAATCTGAAAATACTCTATTTGGTTGGATTGTCCAAAATGTGTGTATGCTGTAAATGTCAGTGTTTTTTGTTTTTTCATAGTGAGCAACATATGGCAGGGAGAGTTGCTTTTCATTCAAGACGACATGCTGTATATCCAGATGACTTTAACATATGTGTGAGACGCCATGAGGACTGATTTATTTTTCAGTGCAAGTGGAGAAAATGTGTGATGATGGACACGCAGAAATCTGCATCTGTCATCCCACAGTGTGAGCCTCCTGTCATCAAGTGGGAGACTCTGTCTCATTTAACTGCTCTTCCCTGATATTACTGCTGTACATTGACGCAGCGGGGAGGAGCGGGGGTGGACTTTGGAGAGGAGGGTGGGGTGACAGGGTCATCCTCCGTCTGGACAGCTAACGATGCCAAAGTTAATAATAAGCTGCACGTACTGTGGGGGAGAAGGGGGAGGAGGGGTAACGCAGAGCCAGAGGTGAGGCTGGGGCTGCTCTAGTGTGGTGAAGGAGGAGGAAGGTTAAGGAAAATGGCCGCATAAGCATAAGAGAATCCTCCCCGTCATTATGAGGCAGGGATCTCAAACTCACTGTTAATATTTGATATTACTACACTGCAAACAGCTAGGACTAGAACTGAAGCACATTAACAAGGTACCTCGATGGCAAATTTAAAAAATGGTTGACCTCAAGTCACGGGCTGTGAGTTTGTGGCCCGTGTCCTGGAGTAAAGGCTGTGGATTACAGTTAGTAAAGCAAATCACACAGACGTTTTTTTATGCATTTGAGGGGTTTTATTTAACTCCCAAAGGAAGCGTTCCATTTAGCAGAGGTTATGAAGTGATGAGTGATTTACATGATAAAGTCCTGTCATCGTTGATGGACTGGATGCTGCTGTGTTTCACAGTAATCAGTAGAAGAAGTCATCATCGGTTATTGATCTGCTCAGTCTCTTTTGATTTAACATCAGACTCCAGGAAGTTTATCTCTTTTTTTATCACTCGTTGTGTTCAAGTGCACCAATGAAACAGACAACCTGCTATGATTGATTGGTCAATTCCATAAGCCACCGTCAGCTGAACAGCAATAAGTCTTACAGCTGCTGCGTTTCTGTCTCTGCCCCCGTTTAAAATAAAACATTAACGTAGCTCTAAGATTGAGGTCTAAACTATATCTCTCACCCTGAGTATTTAACTAGGTGTGAAATTAACTCTGACTCCTCTCATTGATAGGTTCAAAGGAAAAACATCTTTAATGTCTTCATAAAAAATAAAAAAAAATACAATAAACTGGAGTAAACTATGGGAAAGGTTTTGAGAAGTTCCAGGCTGTGTGAGTTTGGCTTCAGTCCATGTGGCATGATGATGGTATAAAGTTCAGTGCCAAGGTCTGATCCAAGCTTACGTTAACTGGCCAGGTTTCAGCCCATGGTCAGATGTGTCGCAACACGTGGTCCTCATTTGTTTGGCCCCATATACATTCATTTTTTACCCTCAAAGATCCTGGAGTATGTTTATTTAGATGGAGGAATTCATTTTTATGCAGCATATTTATCCATCTGTCCATTTTCCACCACCTAATCCAGTGCAGGGTCATGTGGGAGCTGAAGCCAATCTCAGTTAACAGGCATTATGTTCATAAGGAGAAAAAAAACTGATCAACCATATAGAATCTCGATTCCAATCTTAAGAAGTTTGTAAGATAGTAAGCCATAGAAGGACACACATATTTGGTTCAGATCTTTGTCAAATGTCAAGAGCAGAGAGGGAGGCTTCATAATGCATCAGGGCTGTATTTCTGCCACTAATATAACTAAAAACATGGTCCTGTGGTTCCCAAAGTAGGGGGCATGGAGGCATTGCAGACCAGGCACATCAGGTCATATTGGTTTAATTTTTAATATTTTGACTCATTTGTAATTGTATTCCCTGTTCTCAGTGGGGTTTTAGTGATTACATTGTCTTAAATAACATGATAAACATGATAAAACAAATGTAATGCTTCATATCGGTGAACTCAGCAATCACGAAGTTCCTCTGCTAATGCTGTTAAACATACAGTACCTCATCAGGAATCAGATATTGTCAGTGCTGGATTTGCCTAAAAAAGGAGCTGAACTCTTTGTTCCCAACTGTGGTCGTCGGTGGTGATATTCATGGCATTTATATCTGACATTTCTCAAAACGCTACTCTGGCCTCGTTTTTTAATTCAACTCCATCTTTTCCACTCACATTTGGGAGATTAGTTCACCAAACTTTAACAGATTTTCATGCTATGGTTTGGGTTGCTGTAACAGCTCTCCTTCCTGCTCCACTCTGCTCTGCTTTGTGGTCAAATCACAACATGGTAATTGGCCCAGCTGGTACTAACAGCACTGTGGGCCACACCTTAACTCACCCCCCACATTTAAAACTTTTTCCATACTGCTTTTCTTTACTTGAAAATTGAACCAGTAAAACTCTGCCTGGGTTTGTGAAAGTGGTGTCACTCCTGTTTGTGTTGTTGTTACAGAGAGCGTGTGTGGTGTTTAGCAGCTCAGCCGGCAGAGAGGGAAAGTGATAATTGCCTGCGAAGAATTCTTTGTGACTTGTTTTCACATGGCTCACGGTCAGATCTGGGATTACAAGTTGTTATTATTTGCCAAAGAAAAAAGAGATTTTCTCCTCATCATCATCATTCAACTGAGTTTATATCACTTACAAATATATTTATTTATGGTAATACAGGCATAACTGCAGAGATTTAATTTAACAAAAAGTTGTTTGTTTATTGACAATATGAAATAGAAGAGTAATAAATAGTAAAAAAAATTAACATAGCAACAGTAATAAAAGTATCAGGTATATTATACAGTGTATATATATATATAGAATATATATATCGAATCCACCTTTCAGACATTTTAGTTCTTTTTCTGCTCCTCATCTTCTGAATTTCTCCCATGTAGTGATCTGGTGTGAAACACAACAGCAGAACCGATATGTATCTGCAGCAAAATCAACGAAAAAAAGCTTGGATTCAGAGGCATTATCATAAGGAAGAATTATATAATTATATAAAGACTTACAGTCACTGTAGAGCACATTTACGCACAGTTCATTTTTTAATCAGGTTGGATTTACATTATAAACCACAAGATAGTCATGTTGCTTACCAATTAAGCAGTAAAAACTTTTTTTTACTACGAGTCGCTGAGAGCTGTTGTGTTGTTTTTGCAGCAAACCAAAAATGATCTATGTCCAGGAGGTAATTAAAAAATATTTACATCTAAGTACAGTCTGCCACATAAACATCAGGAGAACTGCTGCGTTGGCTTGTCCATGCCAGGAGGATTTAAATAAACTTTCACAACGTTTCTTGCTTTTTGCCAATTGCTCCTCCTTTGTTGGTTTTCACACTGGGTTTAGACATTTCTTCTACATTTACATGTAAAGCCTCAGCTTCAAAAGCGTTGGCTAGTTTGTTTAGACAGCTGTCATTCTTGGAATACTTCATTTTCTACTTTCACAAAAACTTATTCCACAACTATAAACTCCAACTCATTTTAAATTTTAGCCGTTTGTATTGTTTGTGTACCAACGTAGCTAATCTGAGCTACGTCAGTCCAACTCTAAGCTATGTACCTTCAATAACTGGAATCTGTTTAAAGATAGGGATGGAGATGTCCTTGAGTGAGCAACAAAGCCCAGCAGTAAACACCAATGCAGTTTATTGTGTGAAAAAAAAATGCGGCAATTAAACATGCCGTGTGTGCTACGCATCATAATGACTGCCATAAAAAGCTGAGGGCGAGAGACATTCCTTCAGCTACTTCTGAGCGTGAGGCGTATGTGGAGTGAAACCACAGCGAACACCAGGGCTACAGACCCCATCTCCATCTCCACAGCACTTTTTCCCACCAACCGCCCATAATTACGCTCATTGGCCCCTTATTTAATGTCTGTTTTTACTGTACGCTGCACTCAGTCATGATGCAGTGCAAAAGAAAGGCCACGGTCCTCGACTTTGGGGGTGGCTGTTGGAGAAAAATGTGATTTAAACGCGTCTCTCTCTGCCTTTGGTTCCACGCCCTACCTGAAGTGTTTAAATGGCTGCTGCTCGTGCTGTATATCTATCAAGAGCCTCACTTCATTTGCTGTTATGATTTTACTTCTATACAGTGTTGTGTTTCAGCCCCTATGTCGTCACATCACTAGGCAGCCGCACTCATGTGAAATACAAAGCACTGGGAAAATAGCGACACTGCTGACCAGCATTTGTGATGATGTGTATTTATATATTTTATAGGAGTACTGTATATATAACTCAACATACATATTTTAGCACTGACGTTATCGCGCTCCCATTTCAAACTTTCAAACTTTGTTTCTACTTTTGGCTGTTTGTCATTCCGTGTCTCACCCATTTCTCACTGTTTTATCTGTGCCTCAGGGAGACGCAGGCTCCTCCGCAGCTGGCATTAAGGTGAGTGCTAAGCTATCACCAAACTCTTGTCAGAGTCTGTTTTTGATCACTCCTAGGTGTTTGTGGTATCCGTGGCTCTCGGGGCTCATTTTTATGCTGCCAAGCCTTGGTATTTTTGTTAGCTTTAAGTTTAAAGTTCCATATATCTCTTTTCACATAATATGACCTCAGTTATTGTTGGACCTGCTTCCAAACACTGGTACATGGCCCCCAGTGTGATGGTTTCTCATCATAGGTTTGGGAAATAGTATACACAGTTTTAATGTATCATTAAAACACACAGTATTAAACGTTTGAGAAGGTCATGTCAAGGACAAGTCTGTATACCGTAGGTCAATAATAAAATTTTGATGTATGTTAAAATGTACAGTATTATGAAATAAGTTTTATGAAGAAATATTTCCAAGAAAATAAATAAGTGGAGCTTACATTGGCCATGGGTGTGTGCCTTATGTGTGGTGAAACATGTGCTTGTTTTCTTAGCCACCTACTGTAGTCACATGTTTTATAGTACCAGTCCTGAGGACTTGATGTTCTAGATGTGCTCTTGCCAAAAATGCAAAAAGCTTAGCTTAGTGCTAAAAGGCCAATTTCTTCATTAAAATTCCTCTGTTTTACTGATATGTGTTTTAAAGAAGAAGGGCTGTCAAAATTAGCAACACTTACACTGTCACCATCCAGGTATTACTGCTGTAGTACACAGTCAATACACCTTTACACACCGCGGGAAAGCACTTCAAGTTTATAATAACATCTCGTCTGGTATGCATTCGTGGAAGTTTCAACTTCCAGTCAGGGCATAAAGTAAGTCTTCAGCTAACAGACTGTCTGACACAATTACTACATGGATTGGAATGGATTGTAGATCGTTAATATTCTCTAGGACTATACCTTCACCGAAGTTTTGAAAGCAACTTTCGAAGCAATCTTCAAACCACTGTCAGGATGCATCCAAAGCTAAATTTTAAGTACATTTTAAGTAATGTCTTCATTTAAATTTGTAGTAATTATTTGGTTCAAGTAGTCAATCACAGAGAGCTACATTTCTAGAGCTAACAGAGCAGTACAAACATTTGGATTTCTAGAGCTAACAGAGCAGTACAAAAACAGTGTTATTGTTAACAGTGTACCCAATCACTGCAGGGATTCTGTTTGTATTTTAGTCAAGACACAGAAGTTCCTGTCCTTATTTTTAATTACTGCTTTTTGATATGTTATGATTAGTCAACAAGTAACAGTACTATCATATACATTGTATTTCCCTTGCTGCATGTCCAAATACAGTAGAGTACAGTGGGTCCTACAAACACTGTGGGCCACATTACGTTAGCAGTTACTAAGTTACCAATGCAAGGACACAATTAACATAGGACACGAATGAAACCAGCAGATGGCATATTTACATCAACAACTCACACTTTTCCTGTTTCCTTGTTCTTTTACAGCAGCCTTTATACAAACACTGTTAGGGTGTCAGATGTTACCAGCTGTTGTACAGCGTCTTGTGCTTGTAGTTGAGATATAACTGAGAGAAGAACACCAAAATGACTTAACTTCACCGCTGGGTCAGAAAAGGAATGAAGTCCAATGAAGTCTCAAAGAGTCTGTTGTTTATTTATTTGAAGTTCAACACCATGTCATAAACATGTTCATGGAATAGCATTTAACCAACTAAGAGGGATTAGGAAGCAAAATAGGAAACATGAGTCATTGACAAACAGCTGATGTTTTATTTTCCGTGAAGAAAAACAGCTTAAAAGAAAAACCTTTGCTTGTGTTGCAGGGTGAACCTGGAGAGCCTGGACGAAGTGGACATAAGGTAATAACTGCACACTGTCCACAAACCGTTCTCTCTACAAGAGTGAGCTGCAGAACATTAGGGAACCACATTAGTGAGGATCATTTAATGCTCGCCGTCGGGCCAGGGCCAGCGGTGAAAATATGAAAGGAACATTTGCCGATCAGAGATTTCCCTGGAAGCGTTTGGGCCTTTTATTACAGATGACACCCTAATCTGTTGCGCAAGAAAATGAAACTGCTAAGGTTCTGACGAGGGCTGTCCAACCCAGAAGAAACCGTGCTGTTTAAAATGCAATCAGTGGAGTGTGCATGTGGGGTCTCAGTGAGCTGACACACCGCAGCACAGCACGTTGGCTCTTCTTACATTTACTTTGGCATTACACTTGTTCTGGGCCAGTGTTTGGTCCCAGGTATTTAACTGATATTTCTGAATGTTTTTGCTGTTATGTCTGACCTGTATTTCAGCACTAGACCGGGTCATTACGTACCCTCCTACTATTGACTACATTAGTCAAACTTCTCAGATTTTTGCCGTTTGAGCGGCGTTTGTCGATACGATTATGACATTTGATTATGATTATGATAAAGAAAACTGCTGCTGATGTGGTACTTAGAAAACAAGCATGCACCAGGGAGAAAGTATTTTCCTGCACAGTAATATAAAGTATTTTTTATCTACCACTACACTGCTTCCAGGACTGTTTAGTGCCCCATTTAATTACCTTTTTAATCCCCAGTGCTGCACCCCATTACTTTTTCTTCTCTTTCCTTTGTTTGGATAAAATGGTTCCGGACAGATGAGCGGGCTTTGAGCTGTTATGCTGTTTTGCAAAGAAAACATTTGTGGCTAAACTAATATTTACTGCTTTATCTTATCTCTCATTCTGCAGACATTCTGCCCAACTTCTAAATTACATTTTTAATCATAATAGCCATCTAGTGATATTGGAATGCTTTTATTAAGTGTCACCTTTTGGCAGAATATGTTGTTTATGGGGGAGACTTTAATTTGTTAGTTTAGCAACGCTTTCATAAACAACAATGGACATTTACAGCCCCGCCTCTGCTGCCCCGGAGTTCAGCTGATGATTCTCACGCTGTGCTAATCAGTCTTTTTCTTGTGCTATAAATAACAGTCGTCCAAATTGAGCGTTAAATTATCCAGAGTCAGAGATTTTGTTTTGAAGGTGTTATAAAGTCTCACACACTCGATATTATGGATTAAATGACTGCGCATTACTCAAACTCGTGTGGAATGAGAGTCTGGAGTTGTTAAACGACTCGACAATGACCCGACCTTGGTTGCGAAGGAGCAGGGCCAATTCTGAACCTCGCACACTGCCAGACTCTAATGACCTTGAAGCCGATGGCATCTTGTGCAGTTTTTATTCTCACAGTATTTTACTGTCTCTCCTTCCGAGAATCCGCCATTTTCACACATGCCCGGACTAATAAAAAACAAACTTCTCTGCACTTTGTGAAGGGCTAACGAGCACTAACCCTACTGTCAAACCATGGCTGCATGAGTGGGTACCCGAGTGCATGTTCAGTACCTTCTGCTCATGCTCACCACAAACAGTCAACACAAGCAAGTGGACAGCAGACCACTTCTTCAGGATTATAGCAGCATGTAGCCAGGAGAAAGCTTCGGAAATGAGGTGTCAAAACTAATAGAAGCCTAAGAAGCCCACATTAAGGTTTGACTCAGCTTAGCTTGGCTTGGCTGTAACATGTCACACTCTTCCTATGTAGGGAGAGCCAGGACTTCCAGGGCTGCCTGGACTCCCGGGGATAAAGGTAAATGCTTCACTGTTTTTACCTCAGATCATTTTCTCAGTCTTGTCCCTCTCCATCCGCTACGGCTTCTCCACAGCAGAGTTCACAGTAAAACCCTGCTGGCCTTTGGTCATGTCTCATGTATGACACATCCAAGGTCTCATAATCTTGTATTCCCTGCTGTGTGGGATTTGTACCACGACAGCAAGGTTACATCTGCTGCAGTGGTAGAGGTCCACTAATACCTGCACATCCAGCACAGTTTGAAGTGAGGAGCTTAGCCCAAGCTCACTGCCGAGGCCGAGCAGTCCATGCTTTTGATGTGAACCTGCCAGAAGTCGGCGAAAAATGGATTCATTAAGGTTTCCTAAAAGCCCATAGGTCTGTGAATTAATGAGCAGACCGCTTCATCTGTATAAATCACTTTGAATCACTTTCATTTACTCAAGCTCACAGTTTAAGTAGCGATATCAACAGAGTTAAGTGCCAAATATGTCAAAACTGCTGCTTGTTAAGGGGAGGAAGTTTTTTTTTATTCTCATAATTTCAAAAGCTTTCCCACAAAACAGCATTTTATTGTTTTTCCTAAGCAGCTTGTTTCCTTTTAACTGCATCATTACCGATCAACCACACAAACGGCACATCATATTTCATCCCCACCTTATGCCTGAAGAATAGCAATCGCCCTCTGTACTGTAGGATTATGAGCTCGGAGGAATGCTCAAACAAGCACTATGGGTGGATGTCTGATGCTGTTTTGATGTTGATTTACTTTATTGGATGCTCTAACGCACTGCCTTGATTGGGGAAACAAGCCACATCATTTTCTATTACATTATACATTCTGCTGTTTTAACTTAAAAGTCTGAGAGCTTGATGGATCCTAACAATAATTTTGCTAATAAGGCACGCACAGCTCTGGAGCTCGGCTGGCATTTTTGTTTTGCTGCACACTCTTCACTGTTTACCCAACGGCAGTTGTACAGTCAGTGTTCATTATCAATACAAAGGCTCTCAGAGTGCCTGCCTGTGTTTTGTGAGGAAGTGCTCTGTAAGTGATATACTTAAAATGAAAATGAACTCAAATGCAAATCAAAACACACTTTAATGTGCGTGTGTGTACACATGGATTTTTTGCATCTATTAAAGCTTATTAGGTAAAAATAAGCAATAAATATACAAGAGGCAGGAACTACCTAGCCACCATCTCCATGTAGGCCATACTTAAGGCTACAAAGGTCACATGGTTAAGGCTCCATTTATGGGCCATTTATGTATAGCTTTCATGGAGAGCCTTTGGGTGTGTAAACCCTGTAGCCCACACTCCTCATTCCAATTTGTACATCCACGTTGTGATGCTGGCTGTGAGAAACCACTGATGATTTTAGTGTTCTGTGCACGTGCCTCGTAGCACGGGTTCGTTTGCATGTGCAAGTGCATGCTGCTAAGTGTGCATTTTGTGTTTTACCATCATTCAACAGCAGGTGGAGGTAGTGCTACACCAAAACATGTTTGAATCTTCTTTTCTTTTCAATATTATCTGCCTCTCCTGCTTTAGGGTGAGCCTGGGTTTCTAGGCCCCCAGGGAGAACCAGGACTTCCAGGCCTCCCCGGTACCAAGGTGGGTGACAATGCATCACGTGATCTAAGAAAACCAACATCTTTGTTTTGTTTAACATGACAAAAACATCTTGATTATTCAAGGTGAAACAAGGAATATTTTTTGTTTTCTTTTAGTGATTCTGATGCTTATTAATCACATATTTGAATTTGGTTGCAAAGGTCAGGCTGTGACTTTCTTTTGCAAGAAGTCAGAAGAGGTTTCTGAGAGGAGATTCCACCATATTTTTTTTTACCATCCTCAGTGGGCAGCCATGTTGCAGCTTCAGTTAAACTCAGCATCACAGTGTTCTATCACAATTTAGGAATCGGTTGTAATGTAGATTTAATTTTTTCATTCATTTTTTTTTAATTTATGTTGTCTTGGCCAAAAAGCTCAATTAATTACACGTTCAAAAAAAGCTTTAAACAAATTACACTGTCACATTTCTGTAGTATAATAAATCATGTCATAGAAACCTCTGCATGAAATGTTACGAAAGGATCACGTGTGTTTACAAACACCAAATGTGAAATTGAAAACATCAAAACTAACGTAGCAAATTAACCCGTCCTGGATTTATACAACATCCCCATCTATAGGTTATTTACAGTCACTTCACCAACACCCGAGCACAGAACACAGTAGATTTTGTGGTTTTCTGTCAGATTTTGCAGCAGTAAAAAATAATGTGTTTGTAATTTTTGTGTAGTTATGGCAGTGCTGCCTGACATTGCAGGCTTCATTTTCACAATATATACACAAATTCTGCCATTATTATAGAAACCATATGCAAGGGGATCATTTGTCAGAATCAGGCTGTTATCTGGTGTCTGCTTTGTCTGTTTTAGGGTGAAAGGGGTGACCATGGCCCACCAGGAAAGGGTGAAAGGGGGGAAATTGGACCTGTTGGACCAAAGGTCAGTCCTTAAATGTGCTCTTTGGGACTGGGTTTTGCTGCCATCTACAGTGTGACTGGTCTAAGTGCAATAGAAACCATTCCTTGATTGCACAGCGCGGCCTTGTTAGACTTCATCAAGATTTAATTTTGTTAATCCCCAAAAAAGAAAAACATCCCCAGTGGGTCTGTATAAAATAAACTCAGTGTAATGACTTTTCCATTGTTTGTGTCTGGCAGTGACCCAGAAGGTAAAGCTGAACATTAGTCTGAACTTCACTGACCCAAAGGTCATAGAGAATGTAAACCTTTTCACTGCCAGGGTGTAAATAAACTTTGCCTCATTGCTTGTCTGTAATGGCACATGAAAAGCACTTGTCAGATTGATCATTAACTTTAAATATATATATACACACACACACACATAAATAAGGCTTTCAATTTCTATGTGTAATTTTAATACAAAAAGTCATGATGTGTAGCCTTTGATTTTATTATGTTCTTTCAAATGTGTAATAATGCTGCTTCCTCTTTGTGTCAGGGTTCACAGGGAGAGGCTGGAACCCCTGGTCTCAAAGGGTCAAAGGTGAGTCTTGCAGATGTGGTGCAGACTGTGGTCTACATTAGTGATCCCCGGTAGGGGAATCCCGGGGGTCATGGGATTTTCACTTGAGGGTGATCTTGAATTTCCTTTAGATATTATGAGCTTTGGTATTCATTTCCTTGAGCTGAAATGGAATTGTTTGTTTATTATTGTTTTTATTTGCCAGAAAGACTCTGTGCTCAGCAGGTACTAACATATGTAATGGAGTAATCAGAATTTAAAATCTAACCGCACAAAGCACCATATTATGAAGACTCAATAATTAAACTTAGTGTGGCACTCTCATGTCCGTTGTCTATTTCCCAGAATGCCACAGAGGTGGTTCATGATCTCCATCAATATTTTTAAAGTCCAGTCCTTCTGTTCCTTTGTTGCTGCTGACTGTGTCCTGATGGGGTTGCTGTGCGTGTTCTCAAGTCTCAAATCTAACACAGCATTACGTCGCTGACCCACAAGGGGGCGAGATCTTCCATCTCTGCTTTGTTTAATTTTTGCACTTTGTTTCAGTTGTTAAGTTACTATTGTCATTGTAACCTGAAACATTTTGTTTTTAAAAGCAGCTTTGTTTACATTAATTCTAAAATGTTTAATTGAATATTTATTTCACAATTAGTAGTTAATTCAGTCAATAATTACATTTTCAACATCAACCATTAAACCCGCGATTTGTCTTGTCTTATTTAATATCACTTTAGTTAGTTACAAATTGATCTACATTTTTTTCATTTTCTGTTTATGCACAGCACCTTAATTACTGTTATTTTCCCTCCTTACTTCAGGGCGAGACAGGAGATAAAGGTGATTTGGGACACAGTGGCCCGAAGGTAAGCATTACATGTCCATGTTTAATTTCCCCTGTTTTTTCCCTAAACTGTATCCTGTATTTAAAATAATGTATTTGTGCTATATGTTTCAAGTGTTTGTAAAGTGGTAAAACATTTTTTTTTCTTGTTTTTTTTAATATATTATTTATATCAACCAGGGACCTCCTGGGCAGAAAGGAGACCAAGGAGTTACTGAAATCATTGATTACAATGGAAACATTCAGGAGGCTCTACAGGTCAGATCATCTACATATTAGTGGCTGCAGTTGTTTCTAATGCATACAAATCTAGTATTTAAAGTATTAAACTATGTCTTTCTTTCCTTTGTTGTTTTACACATTTGTTTGAAAATAGTTAGGATTGATAGACTTGTATATTATCACAATGAAAGGCTTATTGAGATTGGGTGAATAATGCTTGTATGAAGAACTGATATATTTATAGTAGTAGGCCCACCATTGGGTACTACCACTCAAAGTGCTGGTTGTGTACTAGTTTAACCATGTACCCAGGGTTGGCACACAACCCCCTAAGTCTGCAATCGTACCCTGTAGGTGCAACCCTACGCTGCACCTCCACTACATACTGGGGTGACAATCTGCTGTTGCCTTATTTGCCCCATTTGTGACCTTGGGGCACATGCAGGTAGAGAAGTGGATTAACGGGTTACAAAGCTCTACACAGGCAACTTCAGCTTCAGTGGTGGGGAGTACTGCGCTCCCCACCACCAGTTAGAACTGAAGAAGCCTCTTGGATGAGAGGCGAAACGTCTTCTTCGAGAAAACAGAACTTTTCAACCTTGACCATGACCTGTATGACTGAGAATCTTCACAGACATAAGAAATGAAAAGACATAATGGATTGATTCTAGGGGGCACGTACACTGTCTCTTTAAAAACATGGCTACCAACAGGAAAGCCAAGGGATTATGGCCAAGGATCCAAACGCCCCACACAATCCGGGCACNNNGCCAAACACCTTCAGTGTCTCTTTGCTGCTTCAACATTTTTTGGTCCAAAGGCTTCGAATCATTTCACTGACCCCACTTGTCTTGAGCTGTATTGTGTCAATGAGCTGACACGACAGTTTCTCTTCTGTGTGACCTTATCTCTTCTCTCTTTAATTCCACTTCTTTTGGCCCACTGCAGAAGATTACCACTATTACAGTCACGGTAATTAGGCTCTGTGTGTTCTGTGTGTGTGCCACTCCCCTACAAGCGATTCATGTTGTCTTTGCATGCACCTGTTTTCAGCACTCATTCAGCACTCATTTGCCTGCCTGTTTTTGTGTGCTGCCTGACGATGCCTCGAAGTCTGTTTAGTGGTGTGACTGGTTTCTGCTTCATTAATGTTTATTTTCAAAAACTCAATGGCACTCATACATCTGAACCAAACTGAAAAAAGACATTTGCATTCAGAGTGACTTGGTCCTTAAAATAGTCTTGATTGTTGTCACATTTCATGGGATTGGTGGGGAAATAAAAATAATTTCCTCACTACATGTAGTGTTGTTGAACGAGCAGACAGGTTTGGCCAGATTATGCGTAAATGGGACTAAGCTCTTGATAATCTTTGCTCAATGGCTAATGTTTTTCTTGCTTTTTTGCATGTTCCAAATTGCAGCAGACATGTTTAGGCGTGGCTGCATTGGTGGTCGTACACAACAAATATCCAAAGTAAAAATACCAGATGTTACATTTATATTAACATCAATTGTTGCATATTTGCTAAATAAGTCAAAGTTATATTAAAAACCCACTTTATGAAATGTCAACAACAACACTTTACAGTCCTCGTGTTTATGATTGCAGCATGTCTTTCAGTGAAGCTTCCTGTTAACTGGTTTCTAAAAGCTAATTTTTGGTGTTTTGCAGTGTTCCAAATGTATGTGCTGTTATTTGTTAGCAGCCTCTAATGCACAAACATGCAGGCATGTAGTTCATATGGTGACTGAAAGAAGCATCATATCAACTTGGGTGCTTAATTACAGAAGCTTCCTGTTGCATTTAAAATAAGGTCATGACCCACTGTGTTCCAGACCTTAACCAATTTTCACATGTACATTTTCTAGGGTCCTCCTGGGCCTGCAGGGCCAGTGGGGCCACAGGGTGTAAAGGTAAAATGCTGATGCTATTTTTGTCAGTTTTCATTTTTATATTGTTTTCAAATGCAATAAACGTCATTGATTGCAGGGGGATCGTGGCATGCCTGGTCTTCCTGGACTCGATGGAGAGAGAGTGAGTTGAGCTCCTGTGTTTCTTTAGAAACTTTATTTACTATAGACCGTCATTCATTTTTCACTCAAAGGTCAGGGTAATTATTTGTGATGCCATACATGGAAATTAAAAAACTACTAATTTTCATAAAAGTAAATGAGAGGAACCACGGCACAGAAATAAAAGTTGTAAAAAAGACACCATGATGGCATAAAGATTTTTAAAGGTGGTTTTGACATTAAATAAAAGATACTGGAGCTACATTTGTTTGGTTACTTGAGGTAATGGATACTAACCAATATACCTTGTTTACTACTGTATAAAGTAGCCAACAAAATCCTAATTAAAGGAAAAAAGATGCACTGAACATTTTTTAAATCATGAGGTACCGTCCTTATGTCTTCCTCCTTCCTAATGTCTTAGATTCTGAAGGAAACTTTCCAGAGAAACAAATAAATAAACTTAACCATTTTTAAAATGTGTTATTTGATACACTGCCTCTAAAATGGGCCACATTTGGCCCCTATGCTGCCTGTGTGCAGGCAAATGGTAAATAAAGTCTTAAATGGCTTTGTTTTTGGATTTTTTCCAGTGTTTTTTTTTATTTGTTAAAATGAAAATGGCATTTCATTTCATTTTGAAATGTATTTTTGTTTTTGAATAATGATGAAGGTATGTTTGTTATGTCAGTGTTACTGGTTATGGCTTGACCAAATAAAATACACGGACCTTTGATTCAAGGACTACTAATCTGCAGAGCAAAGATGAAGTGCCTCCATAAAACACTGGAATTGAATTATGCATGAAAACATTCGTTAGACAACAGTGTTTCAGTGCCTTGACTTTGACCTTTGAACCCCTGTCTGGATGCAAGTGAGATATTTGTCCTGATGGTAATCCTAGTATGTGGAATTAAAATCTGCAATTTCCAGAGCCAATGTGAAACATCCAGTGATTTATGATCAGTCTGCCTTTTAAAGATCTTCTGGCAGATTCTCAGTCTGTGTGCAGCAGGATTTGCTCCATCATCAAGGCCCAAAATACAAAATGTCTGGGTCTGACGTTGGACTGTGTCCTAGTATAACATCCATATTCACTCTGTCATGATTACAGAATTCAACACAACTTTAGTTTTTCCATAAAATATGCACAAATCTTTGCCAGTTTTGAACAGATGGGAAGCATTTGTATCTAATGGTTACGTGGTTATTGTACAGTAAACATAATCTTGTCTTTAATGTGATATCTATACATTTAAGAAAGTCAGGTTTATCACTGTAATATTGTAGTAATCGGCGCAATAATTGTGAGGAAAAGTTCTCTGAAATTGTGTTTTTGCTCAAATGTTTAGGGTTACAAAGGTTCAAAAGGAGACATGGGGATGCCTGGGGCTTCTGGGGAAAAGGGCACTACTGGTTTACCGGGTCTACCTGTAAGTCTTGAAATATTTGCATTTCATGTTTCTCAAAAAGTTGAGACGTTCTCACTTCAGGCCATTTGTCTCCTCAGCGCGTCAATGGAATGAAAGGAGAAAAAGGAGATCTAGGTCTTCCTGGTCCTCAGGGTCCCTCCGTAAGTGTGATTTATTTGCTTCAGTAGTAAAAACAAATACATTTGCTGAATAATGTGTTCATATACTGTAAATATTCCAGATCATAGGTCCTCCAGGGCCACCAGGTCCTCATGGGCAATCAGGACCTATGGTGAGATTTTCTATGTTCTTAGTAATATCATCCGATTATGTCAAATTTTAAAAAAAGAAAGAAAAAGGAGCGCCAGTGTTTAGTTTAAAAAAGTTATTTTTTTCACAAAGCTTTGTAATTTCCTGCTGTACTGTAGATATTTGTACACGTCTGCACTTGCCTGATTTCCATACCATTCTTTACAGTGCACTACCTTTCTAAAAATGATCACATAAACATAAGAGAGTTGAATAAACAAATTAACACTTGCGCTAACTCTGTGATTTGTTCCACATTTATAGGGACCCCACGGTTTTCCTGGACCAAAGGTGAGAATCATAACTCATTTGATTTATTTTCATCACAATTAATAATGGTAGTTTAAACAAATTTGATAAAACACGTTTTATTTTACCAATGTTTACTTTTAAAAGATTTATTTACATAATAGGCACTTATTTTGTGTAATGTAATAGCTAATGACAAACACAAATCAACATGGCTGACAGGAAACCATGATGAAAAGGTGGTAATAGGTGAATGTTAGTTAACAGGCTGTGTGTATGTATTTAAGTGTGTTGTTTAATTTCTTATTTTATCTCTGTGTTTTTGCCATTGTACCATGTAACAGAACAACATTAGAGAAGCTGGTTTGGATAAGTTAGAGGAAAGTTGGCAACATAGTGTTAGAGGGCTGTACCGGTGTGAATACCAGGAGCACTGCTACTTTTTCTGCTGCTTTCAGGGAGAACCTGGACTACATGGGGTGAAGGGTATGCGAGGGGAACAAGGGCACAAAGGCGATCGTGGACCGTTGGGTCTCCCCGTAAGTTCGTCAACAGACGTTCTTTTTCAGAGATTTCCACTCACACATCGTGTCCTAGTTTAGCTCGCTCAGATTTTGTAGTCATGTATTTGTACGTACATTTGTGCGAGTGTTTGTCTGTGTGTATTTGTACTGCCGTCTCCATTTTCTGTCTTCATGTCCATTCGCCTGGGCTGATGATTTTTGCAGAGCTACCTGTAACACAGTGTAATGCAGTTGTTATAAACCCTGCCATCAAGTTGTCGCAATAACAGTGTTCATCTGGTACTAATCCCTACACCTTGTTCATGTCACTCATACGTCCATAACCACGCAGGGAGCCTCCGGCTTGGACGGCAAGCCTGGGATTAGGGTGAGTGTCACATGACCAAGAGGCTTCACCACCCGACTCTTACTTCTTTCCCTCAAATCCTTCATTTATTCTTTTATTTCTCCTCAGATTTTTACCATGACATTTGTTTTCAGTTAAGTTTTAGTGAAGTCCTGTACATTGAACACTCAGCAGCCACATTCAGCTAAGTCAACCACTTGACCAGATACAGTGGTTAACAAGCATTACCAGACTCTCATTTGTCCCATGCTGCATTAACATACTCATACATTAACTGTCAGCACTGTTGTAAATGTTGTGTGTGGCCAATGCATGTCTAGAAGCCATGTATCTGTGTGCTGGCCATGGGTCAGAAACCACTTTGAAAATGCCACACATATTCTTTTCATTTGGAAATCGTTTTAGAAATGTTAACATACCTTATTGGAAAACCTGGAGTTGAGTGGAAGGACGTTAGTTCACCATAACATGTCTCTCTGTCTCAGGGCACCGATGGTCCTCCAGGTCCAGCTGGTCCTGCTGGGCCAAAGGGTGACCTAGTAAGATGGACGTTGATTCTTAATCACAGGCATGTCTGGTAAAGAAGTGATGATGGTTGATGTGTTGTTTGTCTTATTTTTTAAATTAGGGTGAGAAGGGTGCCCAAGGTGAGCCAGGACCAAGAGGACCCTATGGACTTCCTGTAAGTAAACGAAATGGAAGAATGCTCTCAGTTGTCTGCTGAGTGGGGCTTGTTGGCTAAAGGGTTGTCTTGACATTATTTATTACAAACTGAGATTTGAGAATGAGTATTTTTAATTGTAATACATGTTGAGGTTGGTAAACATGATGTTTTTGTGTTTGTGATTCAAAAAACAATGTTGGTTAGATGAGGCCCAATAAAAAAAAGGTGGCATGTGAGGTGTAACTCCCCTCATGTATCCACCGGGTGGTAAAACTGAGACAGTGACAGGTGAATTTTGAGATGTTTTAATGAAATGCTTACTATATAATTACTACTATAATAGAAAAAAAAAATCTCACAGGAAGTTTTGCTGCTGTCTTTGTACTCGTTGTTAAACTCCCTCAATAATCCCAACATTGTTGGCCTTCTCAGGTAAATAAACTAACCATAAGTGCAATGAGACACTGCACTGTCGAAAGAAAACACAACACTGACCGACTAGAGCGCAGCTGGTTGTAATGAAAAGCAGTTATGGTGTATGCAGCATAAGCAGCTGGAACGATATGTTTTCGAATAAGAATATTTGAACGACGCATCAGGCCCCTTACTGATACTGGTTTATGCACCGTGATCAATATCTATGTGTCTAATCTATTATTGATATCAGTGATACCCAGCTGGCTGATTTTATGAGAACCCTCCATTAATTGCCAACATAGGAATACTTCCATGCAGTATTTAAGGAGCCCTCATAATTTACCCTGATCATTTTTTGTAACCATTAAGTTCCAGGTGACAGACTTGGTGGGGCCTGAGCTAGAAACATTGTTTTCTACTTTGACAGAGATTTCAGTGTAATTATCAATACACTGTTTAATTGATCCTAAAGAAAATCAGCTATTTGAAGTATGTGACAGTGAAACCAAGATTCAAACCTCATAATCAACCCATTTTTGACAGTTAAAAACACATGTGTGTAAGGACTTTTTTTTTTTTTTTTTTACTCATAGGGTGCTCCGGGAACACCAGGCCTGGATGTAAGTCAAGGAACCAACCAACTTGATAATTTTGTCTTTACTGCTCCTTTATAGAAACAGGATTGTGTTCTTATTTTTGGTGCTGCTGCATCTGATACTGAAAAGATTGTTGTTTTCTACATGTTTTTTCTTTGCACATCTATCGATCTATCTATCCTTGCTAAGTTCTATTTCTTTCCACCCTCATTCTGTCATCTATTAACTCTTATTCATCTTAGTCAGACTATAAACAAATGCCTCCAGAGTTATTGAGCTCAGCCTGTACCTTTTCAGGGGACACAAGGCTTAATGGGAGAAAAAGGCGACGTTGGTGAAAGAGGAGAAAAGGTAGATGTAGACGTGCTGTAGTAACCCTGAGTGAAGCTTTTAACATTCGAGCTGATGTCAATGGACAGCAATGGGTGTTTTAGATTGAGGAACGATTACAGAACAACATGAAGAGAACACACGTGAATTTCTTTATTAATAGTTTTTTGAACAAGGTTATACATTTTTGTGGATAGTTTCGGGCTCGTGCTGTAGGGTAAGTCACAAAATATTATAAATATAAAATATTTTTGAACAATCCTTAGACCTTAGTAAATTTGTTAAGGCTGATATAAATAGTGTACACTTTTTCTGTGGTGCTTTTTTTTCATTACCTACTCGCACTTTTCCTTTATTAAAGTCACAACCATAGCCAGTCACGTGTTTAATGCATTGATACGCTGGTTCTATTGTTACCTCATACAATCTCACATCATTGAATCCCGAACTCTTTTTTATGTTCAATTGGCGTGTAATACAGCGCAACTTGCTTTGCATAAAATGTCATCACCTGCCCTCTCAGATCAGCCTTCGTCTTCCACCGCGGAATGACTTGCCATCTCATTTTTCAGAATCATGAGTCCCGCCTCATTTTCGAGCATCCACAAGTGCTTTCAACGTGACAGATCAAAAGTCCATTGACAGCAGGCTTTTCACATTTGTTTTCATTTTGTCCTTCCCATGCATGACCATGAACCCACACTTCACCTCCCTGAGGTTTGGAGCCCGTTGATAACCCTCCGCTTGTGTGCACAGCGGTTGACACCAGTCGGTGGCTCATCTGTGTGTTTTAACTAGGGCTGTCAAAATTGACGTGTCAATAGAATAATTTGTGAAATTATTCAGATTTATATGTAAATTTTGAACTGATTGACCGTGATTGTGCTGTAGAGCCAATAATTCCACATTCAAGCCACTTGTTGTTACTCTTACACAGTTGTAAGAGTTACAAACACTTACAAATAATCATATTCAGAAATGACATGTCATCGGTATTCATCAAGATTGTGATTTGATTAATTGTGACTCATCGTGATTAATCTGGATTAATCCTAATCCCAGTTTACCCAGTGATCACATTAAAAATGTGATAGTTTGACAGCCCTAGTGTTTTAACGTGTGATGTTTGATCATTTAGAAACCGAATCCCGTTCCCTGGAAGAATGTTTTATACCATGTATTTCTAATTCATTTTTTAAAAAATGAACTAAATGTGATGAACTGTGCATAACTATGGACAAACACCAGGTAGTGCTTAAATGTGTGCAGACAGAGCTGCACAAATTACAAGGTTAAAAAAAAAAAAGTTTTAGAGGGACATGTTTTGTCTTACATTATGCAAGTAAATGTTGTTTTGCAACTGACATTTGTTACTAAAAGTCCCCTCATCTGGTTTTCAGTTAAGATAACACTTTGCTAACATTTACTGTAGCCTTGAAGGGTTAAAGTTTGAGGTTTTTCAGTGTGTAGTGGATCTAATACTGTCTTGTTGGAGGCATCTTCCCTGCTACTCTTTCTCAACCTTTGTGCCCTTGATACCCCTCTTGGCAAACAGCTGTTTTCCATCCCTACCTACTGTAATACTCCCTCCATTTACCCTTCCTCTGTTTAGAGGAATGTTTCAGACCACCTGGTACTGTTTGGTATCCCCTCCTATCTAACATCAGCTTTCGGTCTTTCCCTTCCTTGGACCTGAGGCTTCACTTTAATCGCTCCCCTTCTAATAGCACACTCTCCCGTTACATTCAAAATGTGTTGTTTAACTTGACCAACCCGTTGTATCCACAGGGGGAGAAGGGAAAGAAGGGCAAAAAAGGGCCTAAGGGAGAGAAAGGAGAACAGGGTGCCCCTGGATTAGATGCACCCTGCCCATTGGTATGTCCGAACTGTAAGCTAGACGTCTCTAGCTGTGTAGAGCAGTCGTCTCCCAAACAAGGAAAAGCGCTCAGTGGCTAAACAGATACCTTGCTTATTCCAGAGCAAACTAACTAGAGTCCACCAATTACTCTAAAATCTTACACATTCCTAAAAATAAAAATAAAAAGTCCAAACCAACTTCTCATCATCCATGTGAGGTATCTGCAAGCTAACAGGGCAGCTCCTCCTTCAGCCCCTCATCCTTGTATCTGAAGTGGTGTACAGATACAGGGGTTAAGGGTCATCCACCTCTCTCCCAGTAACACTCCTAGGTCATCTTTGCAAACAGGGTTTCCGGGGATTTAAGGGTGAAAAGGGGGAACCAGGGCAACCCGGTCTGGACGGGCTGGATGCCCCATGCCAATTGGTACAGTATTTATCTTTTTCCTTCACCGTGTACTCATGCATGCCTACACCTCCAATCACTGCTGAAATGAATCCATGCATGACTCCAGACCACAACACGAGCATGAATGCATTTTAGTCACAGCCACATGACATCAAAGTAAACAGCTCTCTCACTAACGCTCTGACCACCAGCAGCCTCTAATGTACAAATATCGGTTCCTCAAACTGTATCATTCTAATTCTAACCAAATCTTAATCTCACTCAAGTATTTTTCTTCATCCTTTTCACCAGGAATTAAATGATCAAACCTTCATTACTTGTCTCTCCACCTTTTTAACCTGACAGCTAACACTAGCTACTAAAGCTACTGATGGATTTCCCATGCTACAAGAAAATAGACCCCACCTTGACTCTGTTAACCTTTTTTCTCTTTCTATTTTTGTACCAATTGGGCCAGACTGTAGTTATTTTAAAAAGGAACATTCTAAAAAATGTGTTTAGACTGATACAATCGAAATGAAAATATTTCCGTGACACAGTGCTGTGCGTGGGAGTTAAAATGCTGTGGTCAAACAGTGACAGGAACAAAGCAACTGTAGCATAGCTAAGCTGACTGTATACTGTTAGCCAACAGAGGTAAGAATATTTGCAAAAAGAGGTTTTATTATTATGAGACTGTCACAACTTGATTTTAGATGAACTTTACATTTGTTGTAAGGGCCCCATGTTTTATGGTTTTTGGTAAATGTACAGTATATTAATTTTCTGAAAGATACCCTTGAGGCCATTACAACAAAATTAGAGTTGCCATTCACTGCCATGCATGAAAAACTGTTTACCAGTGGTTCTTAAATGGTCTTTTTTGTTGCCCATCCTTTTTAATAAATATAAAAGACAACTTTCTGAGTCCTTAAAGCTTACTACTTGGTCTGACTGAACAGAATTGGAATGAATGATAATAAACCCAACACTGCAGTCCAATCTGAACTGCGACCCACCATTTAAGAAACACTGGTACGCTGATGTGTTGTTTCAATGAATTGGGAAACAAGTCTTGCAACATGTGCTGTCGTCTACATTATTGATCTGAACGACAACACGACAGGTTATTCTGTAACTACTGTGGATATAAAAACTACATCTCCCAGTAAAACAGTTATGTGATCACTCCAGTCCACCATTCTGTACTCTTTACTTTGATGGGTGAGACATACAGAGTCTTCGTTGTCTTTTTAAAAACAATATGTTTTGACATGGTGTTTCATACACTGTTAGATTAACTAATGTTGTTAAAAACAACAACAACCAATGTTTTCTTCAATTGGTCTGTTGTTACTTTGCAACTACAAAAGGTAAACAATAATTGTTAAACATCAAATCTATTTCTTTAAATGTAACGTTAAAATGCAAAATGTAATATTAAGAGCCTCAGACAAGACAAACATTTTTAAAAGCCTCATTCAATCACCCATTCTTTTATGTTTTGCTCTTTTCATTGATCATTTTCAGTCTTATTGTTAAATAATCCTGGTGGATGACTTTAAAATCCAACAATTCACCACTGTTTCTTTTCTCTCCTCTGCTGCTCCTCCTCCTCCCTCACAGGGCCCAGATGGATTACCTATGCCTGGATGTTGGCAGAAGGTAAAACCAATTTACTCTTATTACAAGATTTTACTCAACTGCATCTTGAAAGAAAAAAAAACAATTATTTTTGTTAGACCAATGGACGTTGACTTACTTAAAAACAATGCATGAACATTATTAATAATCCTCATCTTTAGTTTATTAAATGTGGTAAAATAGTCCTTGTGTATTGCGTTCTGTCAATATAGGGTTCTGCATCTTTTCGGGATTACTGCTTGAGAGTTGTATTGTACTTTTGAAATGCTTGACTGTTGAGTTTAATTTAGTTTGGAACAATAAACTAAGACGGAATGGTTTGCCTTTCAGATGTCTAGACCAGTGAGTCCCAACCATTGTGCCATAGTTCACCTAATTGGTCAGACAGTGGCAGGCTGAACAATTAAGTACTATTCCACTAGAACGCAGCAGAGGCTATAAAAACTAATCATAACGCTCTTTGGTCTTTCTTCAATTCCTGGGAGTATATCAGCATTGCTTTTAACTAAACAGGCCCAGGTTAAGTACATTGTGAGTAGTTTGAATCTAGAAGATCATGATATTTCATGATATAAATACTTTTTGTGAGATTTTGTTTGGTGACGTGCCATGAGATTTTTCTAATGTGAAATATGTGCCGAGAATCAAATGTAGGTTGGGAAACACTGGTCTACACAATTCTTTAAATTTGAGATTGAAAGGCTTAAAAATTCAGATTTTTCAGCAGTAAAAAGATGTTTAAACTGGCGTGTGTTTGACTGTGATCCATATCAATCATGTACAACTGTCACCAAACCAAACCAAACCAACACTACATTTCATTCTCTCTCCTGTGTTTTTCTTGCAGTGATCACTCTAACCTGAAACGCATGGAGTTTGTAAATAATGCTTCTTTTATGGTATTTATAGTTTTTTTTAATGGGAAAAAATAGTCTTAAAAGAAGTCTGTGTAAAATGTTACAAATTGAGATGACCATCGTCGGCTGCTTCTACTCACTTTGCCACATTGTGTGGAGGGAGGCGGGGGGCGGGGTGGGATTTTGTGTGTCTGCATTCTCACGTCCACGCCGTGGTGGAGCACAGATGGCCGGCTGGCAGCAAAACTTGTCTCCAAGTCTCTGCATGGCTCAGACCGAGTGTTGCAGTCCAGCCAGATTCAAAGGAGATGTGGGAGGAGGAGATGGAGGAGGAGAGAATCTGGACTGGCTCTCTAACTACAAACGCTAGGTGTTTTGTATTGTTTCGTCTAAACAAGCTCACCACCCTATTCATGCAGCACCAGTTTCTCGAGGACTAAAAAAATAGACTGTGCCAAAATAGGACATTGCACCCTTCACCCCTGCAAAAGCATGAGTAGTGTACTGAAACTATATTTATGTATTGTACATACATGTCGATGTTGTGTGGTTGCATCGCAGAAAAGAAAAATCAACACTAACAACAAAAAAAGAAACAACCAAACCTCCAGCACTGAATCAGTAATTGTTGCTTTCTTTTAATGTTCCCTCAAGGGAGTCACGCCATGGCTGGTAGCCTGAGAGTCCCCAGAACGTTAAGCTGTCGGTTGTTGTTACTTTGTTTTGGTGATGCCTGCAGAAAGTCTGATGCCAGCAGGATTTTCACTGTTGCACTTGTGGTGCTGCGACCGTTGCTGCGGTGCCCCCAGCAGTCACACATCTCCAGTCAAGATGGCGGTGTCACTGCACTGATGGGAAAACAAATTAAAGGGGTTTTAAGAATCGAACCATCTGCCTGGGGTTCCCTCTCAGAGCAGGGGTAGATTGTGCGGTAGACATGTGTGTTGCCTCTTGGGACAAATGTTTCTTCAGGGTCACCTGAGAGTGCCAACAGAATGCAGTCCTCTTTCTTTCTTAACTTTCTTCTTTGCTTTCATTCTTAAACATTGTTTGTATTTTTGTGTATAATAGCCTTTTGTGCCTCAAGCTTTTATTCATTCCTTTATCAAACGTGTACAACTTTATACCATATTTTTGATGATTTGAATGGTGTATTTCACATGGATAAGCTCTGCTTGGTCAAGAAAAGGTTAAGTATTGTTAAAAAAATATATTGTGTTTTGTTTTGTTTTGTTTCTTTAATATGATTTGATGTTGAAATGCAGTACGATTGTGTCAGAATACAGCCAGTGATCTCATTCTTGGTTTGGACAAATTCAGCTGTGATCACTCTGGATTTGTTGTCTGGGATATTACAATATTTGTACCGCGTTGTCCCTTCTCACTGCATCTAGACGTTAACTCGCATATTTGAAGTCCTCTACAGGATTAAACCATTTCTGGCAAAAAAGTGTAATACATTACATTTGGAGCTTTTGGTTTTGCATTAGGATGCCTTGAAATTCAGGCAAGGGTGTTCAGTGCTAAACTGTGCAAAAGACGCCAATGCGAGATGAACTTGTGCTTGTTCCAACTCTTTGTTAAAAAGGTGCAAGAAAGAG
>NC_024307.1:30907840-30931807 GCF_000523025.1 Cynoglossus semilaevis | reverse complement strand
GCAGTGTGTAGGTGGCATTAATGGAGCAGGAAGTAGTAAAGCAGGAAGTAGTAAAGCAGGCTGCTAGCGGTAAGAAGGAACTTGTCATTAATCAGCCGACTGTTTGCCTACCAGCAGTTATATGATCACCGTGTCCTGCATGAGTTTATAGGACACTTCATTGTTGTTTTATAGGACCTTGGTTGTTATACTCCACACCTCTCCTGTTGCCTGAAAACACAGAAAAGATGTAAAACAGTGTCAGAAAAGCTATTTCCAAAATCTAACAACAAGCTAACAGGTGGCCAGTTCTGTCACATTCCATCACATGGAACAAATGTAGATCTGTGCTGGATTTCTTTTATATATCTTTGTTTTATGCTATTTGCATATTAAATGTCTTTGTTATAGTGTATGTGTCACAACTATTAGTACCAGTAACTAGTTCAAGGATTTATATTTACATATTTCTCTGCAAAGGTCCTGCAAAGTTTTTAAGCAATTAACTCCACTATCTATTATATTTTTTTTTTTAAATGTTCCAAATGTCACAGTTCACTTTCTCATGGTCACCAAAATCACAAGTGCTAGGCCTTTGTTGTTCCCCCTGTCAAAGAAACATTTGGAGCCCAGTCTATGGTTTTCTTTGGGCTGCAGCCTTGGGTTCATTAGCATGTGAAATAAAATGCTGGAAAACCTCCGACCAGTCTAAAAGGACAGAGCTGCAGGTTTCACCCGTTTTTGTCACTAAAACCTGGTCCTGGTAGTTCTATTTTGTTGGTTGGTTTGTACAGTGAAATAAACATGTATGTTTTACGTAAATGGTGGAGCCACACTTTTAGCAGATGAAAAACCAACATTTGTTGTGACAGCTGCAACCACAGGTGGAGAGGATTTAAACCCACATCTCATCGTCTTACAGTTTGACATTGTCATCAGTTCCGACTGACGGCTTGTCATCTACAGCTCCGTTGCACTCTACTTGTGGCAAGGACAACACAACAGGTTTCTTGATTGTTGTTGGGGTTTGATGATTTGTGCATATATATGTGTATTTGTGTCAGTATTTTAAGTGAGACCTTATTTATTTTTTTATGATTTCTTAAATGAAGGCATTGTGATTCTCAACAACATTCCTTTTCAGTTGTTGTGCAGCCTCTGTTGTTGGTCTGTTGATGATCTTGGAATCTTAAAGGCATCATGAAGAAGTTACGCAACAGTGGTACAGTGAAGTCTTTTTCAAGTTGGCATGTATTTACTTAAGGATTTTGGGCGTACTTTGCAGTGCATCTGCTTTAATATTTATAATTTGGTGTTGGGGTCTCAAGCTCACTTTGAGCCCACGAACATCCAACATGCGGCCTGGGACTAGATGTCGGTACAATATAATCTGACCCCGACCTGTTGGTTCTTCAATGACAGGGCAGAGGCAACAGTGGTCCCAGTGCATTTGAGTTTGAGACCCCTGATTTAGAGGTTTAGAAAGGTAACAGTGAAGGACTGGCCTAAAGAAACTGCGGAAACTTCAGCTTTTTCTCATGCTCTGTCTCTATCTCCTTGCATTGAATGTAGTTTGATTATATGTATAGTGGATTATTATTGTACTGTTTAAAATGTGTGCTCATTTGACAAGTGCAATTTGTTTTTTCTACTTTGGTTGATGTGTGTAGCATCAAATGCAGCTGAAACATCACAACTGTGATCTGTGCATGTTCAGTCGTGCTACACTGTGTACCACTATCTGCAAACAAAATGTTTATTTCCCAAAAGATAAAGAAACATAAACAAATGTAAACCTTGTATTAACTCTCCATATCTGTCTTTGAAGCGTGTGTTTAAAAGTGTTAGTTTATGGTTATTAGAAGTTTTTTTTTGTTTACACATTCAGACATTATCAGAGGACAATTTTCACAAGGTGCTGTATCTTTAGCATGTGCAGCTAACATTTAAGTTTTTATTTTATTTTATTTAGTTGACATACTTGTTATTTCTATGTTTAACATTGAGATTTTTTTTTATTTCAGCAGATTTTATCAAACCGTACTTTTCATGTCAGTATTATCAGAGTGAGAAACTCCAAATATCCCACATCTGGGTTTTTTATTTCACCATTTTAAATGAGTACATGTGGTTATGGAAGGCTTTCAGAACAAAGCACTGGTATGGTACAGGAGCAAGTAGTACTCTTGGTTGTGCTTCAATGTACTTTCGAAGTTCTGCTTTTCTGTTACTCCTGTTGTTTTCATTCACTTGATTGACATTTCTTTGAAGAGCCTCTTATATTTCAAACTGACATTACTCATAGCTGTACTATCAGAGCCAAATAAATGCAGTCTTTCAATCACGTGATACCATAGACTTGTTTTTCGTGAATGTAGGCATAAGCTGGTCTGTGTGGAAACGAATATACAGTATACAAAAAATGATCAAAATATGTATTGAGTAGTGACCCAGCCAAGGAGGAGGCATGACTGTAGTAAAGTGATTAAGAACAATCCATCCTGGCAGACACTTGCAGTCAAGATTGTTTAAATGTTTTACTTTTTTCTACTTTTTCACATGGTCATGTTACTGTCATGGTCTGAAGATGTGAGTTATGAGGCGAAACTCTTGTGAAGAGACTGCTGACTAGTAAAGTGAGACTTCTTAACTACGGTGGAGATAAGTGCGAGTGCTAAGGCAGGAGGTGCCCTCTGAATAGCTGGGTCTTCAAGAACGTTTTAAAAATAGGCAGGGACGCTCCTGTTCTGGTGATGCTGGGCAGCTCATTCCACCAGCCTGGAACGATCCATCAGAAGAGCCAGGATTGTCTTGTGCGAGGTGTTGGGACTGCCAGACGATGGTCCCCAGTGGAGAGGAGTGGTCGTGGGCTAACATAAGCCTTTATCAGGGTGCTAAAACAGATTGGAGCAGACCCATTTAGAACCTTGTAGGCTAGCATAAGTGATTGGAATTTGGTGCAGGCATCAGTGGGTAACCAGTAGCTCAGTGAACTGAGGGGTGACATGTGATCATTTAAATTAATAAGAGGCAGGAGCAGCTGCTGCTACTATTTAGGTATTTAGAAATGTTACATACTAATCCCTGTCCCAACACTGTAGTCCTATTTGGCTGTAAAGTATGTGAGGTGAAGTCCTCTGAATGGGACATTCAAACTGTGTGAGTGTGACTGGTCTGCCTGCAGGCCGGTTTCCTCAATTGTCTGAAAGATTTACAGATTTATTTGAAGAAAAAATCTGGGGAACATTTGCTTGTTTAGGTTTTTTTGTATGGTGATTTAAATTTTTAACTTTATTTTGTTAATTCTTTCTATGGAAAAGATCTACTTTGTGGCATTTTACACTTTGTTAATGAATTAACATTTTCCCAAAAAAAAAAAAAAGGGTTGGGTGGAGAAAATGGGGACAGGATACGTTGTATATACAGTTAAGCAAACTTCATCTTCTGACCTTCGTGGCCTTTGGACTTCAGTGAAGTCTTGTTTGTCTTAAAATGAACTTGCAGTGTAATTATATACTCTATTATCTGTGTACCTGTTCCACAGCCTATAGTAATTACAGCTATCAAATTATAAGATATGAAGGAGATCAAGTACAGAGGAGAGACAGAAACACGAAAAATATCCCGCAGTAAAACTAAACTACATACCTTGCGTCAGACATTCCTTTCTCAGAGGCCAACCCATGTTTAGCCACGAATCTAACATTTGCTGTGAAGGTATTGTAGGAAAGGAAAGGAAATAGTCAGCATCAGAACTTAGTTGCATGTTTAGTTACTTTAAGATATTTTCATTTTCCCTCAAAATGTTATGTTTATTCCATACTGTTGTAAAATATGTGGTTAACTTCATCACAGCCCTCAAAACGACCACACTTTGATTTCATTCTATTCTGAGAAAGTAAACATGGAATACATTAACTGATGTTTTTATAGGTGTAACGTCACCTAAAAGTGTGAAAAAGTAATTGAGCTTTTTTTACTCATATTTATTCACATCATGTCTCCTCATTGCACGTAGACTTGTTTGGTTACCTGTGTGCATATTACAAATGGTTGCTTGTTTTTGGTACATTTTGGGTTTCAAAGGGACATGCATTGTCAACCGTACCATGGCAAAGACCTGCATTACACACACTTTGCTTTTAACTGTCTGACTTGTTACCTTTGTTAGATGGGCTTCTTAGTCGCAGCTATTTAGCAAACAGGCAACTACCAACTAAATGGATACCACGGACAGGTCAATAAACTTATGCTAACAATGGGGGGAGGAGGGGTAAAAGGACTGGAAAAAATAGACTGGATCAAGCCTTAAGTGGGGGGGTCATTACTGAACCTTTACACATTTTAGGAGTGAAGTCACAGGTCTTGTTCAGTACAATTTAAAATGACAGTTGGCAACACAGACACACACATGCCTTTTGTGTTGTAAAGACAGCTCTAGGTCACCACTAGATGGTCATTTTTCCTACAGAACGTCCTTTAACTTTCCTATTATGTTACGGGTCAATTTGACCAATTCCAGTGTCTGTGCACTGGTTTCCCTCCTTCATTTATCATTTATTCATCTAGGGCAATGAACAGGTGTGTAAAATCTGAACACTTAAATGTGTCGTGACATGTCTGTGCAGAGTTTGTTTACAACGATGATCAATGTATTATGATCAACGGATTTAGCTGTATGACTACAGAGAATGTGAATCTTGTGACCATTATGCAACTATTGTTGCATTATATGCTCCCCCCACCAAACACATACACACACGCACACGCAATTCTTGCTAATGCGCACGCCCACGCCTACCTTTTCACAATGCATTACCAACCACAGAAACGTAAACAATACGTAAGAGATGGCTTTTAATAACTGTTTAAAAAAACAAAGTTATTGAAAAGCGCCACACCCTTGTGTTGTGGCGAAACTTGTTCCTTACATTCCAGCATATGCAAAGATACTCGCACGTGCACAGCGGCGCACACAAACAGCTGTTCCACAGCTGTAGTTTGGGCTCCACTCCTCGATTACCGGTTACCGCTCGCACCGAAGAAAGCGTCGCTCCACAACATATGAGGCGTGCGTGTGCACGTGCGTATAAAAAGACGTCAAGCGAGGACGCGGATTTCAGATCTGTGCAGTCGGTGCGGTGGAGCAGTGTGCGTCATACTTACCCGGACCTGGACTACATCAGGACAAAATCAGGATGTCTGCGGAGATATTTGGGAAGCAGACCACGATCGAGCTGAGGAAGAAGCACATCGGGTGAGTGAGATCCTCAGAGCTGCAACGTTTCACTTTGGCATTGACTTCTATCAGCTGTGAACTTCCTGTAAAGTCAGTTTTGTAAACGTACACCTCAGAAGTAAATTAAAATATTATTTAATGAAATTTAATATAATACAAAAATAATTCACCACAGAGTCTATATAAAGTGTGAATAATTAATACAATCTTTATGTAACAGGTCATTTGTATATTTGTATATATAAAATATGTCATAATTCTAGACTACATGTGTCAAACTCAAGGCCTGCGGGCCAAATGCGGCCCGCCAAGTCATTTTGTGTAGCCTACAATAGTTAAAAAAAAGTTTAATTGCTTTATAATAACCTCCATGCTGCTGAGCTTCTCAACTTGATAAATCCGTAGTAGTTACAGCAGTCTTCCATTTACAACCGACCTTTAAGGGGAACCTCTATTGCCGATGTGGCCCTTTGACACCTGCTTTAGACCGACCTACAATCCATAATATTATGTGTAGTTTGATTACTGTGTTTTGTCAATTTTTTATATTGCCCAGTCAGCACAGTTTGGGAAAAGGAAGCCACATAAGTCTTAAAAATGAAAAAGAAATTGCATCCATTACCTCAGACATCCAGGACTTTTCCTAAGAGTTTGTTGCAACTAGGAGTCTGAAAGCATAGGGTGTATGTCTTGTGGAGAAACTGGGCGCAGACCACAGCAGACTGACTTGAGCCCACCTCAGTAATGACCTTCTGCTTCTCTGCAGACCATCATGTAAGATTTTGTTCAGCAACGACCCGGTCAAAATTGTCCAGGCCAAAGGCCAGTTCATGTATGATGAAACAGGACAGCGCTACCTAGACTGCATCAACAATGTGGCTCATGGTAAGCATATGCAATAAATAATTATTGTTTACATAAATGTCTAACTTAATTTCCGATTATTTACTTGGTCCGTTTCTCTTGTTGTTTTTTAGTGGGCCACTGCCACCCAGAGGTGGTGCGGGCCGGACAACAGCAGATGGAACAACTCAACACCAACTCACGTTTCCTGCATGACAAGCTCGTCCTCTACGCACAGAGGTTGCAAGCAACGTTGCCAGAGAAGCTGTCTGTGTGTTATTTTGTCAACTCTGGGTATGTCTTCCTTCCCCTGTCACACCCCAGATGACAAAAATAATATTGAAGTCAGTCAGTTCAAGATGAAGGGATTGTTGTGTTGGTAGAATGATCACGGGCAGAACTGGTCTTTTCAATTGTGTCTCTAATCTAACAGGCGGTGGAATGAGATGAACTGTTCACACGCGATAAAGAGTGTTGTTGAGCATGAAGCATCGCTCGTTTCAGATCAGAGGTTAAATCATATCAAGAAAGGCTATAAAATATTCAAGGTTATTTTGTTCAATGTTTAATGTAGAGCTCAGACTGCAGACAATTAACAAAGATTAACAATATTCCACAGTCCACAAAAACAACACCACAGTGTCTCTTAGATTTCCTAACAAGGATTTAGAAAAAAGCTACCTATCACACTGGACCCATCCAGTGTAGTTACTCATTGACACGTCTCACTGCACTTGTGAACAGGAATGATCTGGTCTGAGTTAATATAACTCACAACTCAATACATGCAGCAGGAGACAGGTCTATTGGAGGTGAAATAAAGAGACAAGGAAATGTCATACAACTGAATTCAGAGAAGAGCAAAAGTCTGCTGCTGAAGGTCACACAGATTTCACTCCTAACACAGTTACATGGCACATTTGTGTTTTAGTTTGAGTTTTTAATTTGTACTTTCGATGTATCCTGGTGGGACGGGATTTGCTGTACTGCAACCCTGTTTTGAGGGTCTAGATTATCTGGACTTCCTTGTGTTCTTTCTTTCTTTCTTTTTTTATTTTTTTAAATGTTGCATGACTTCTATGTGATTGGTGGTAATCTTATGAATGACCTGCTATAGTTTAAGGAAGTCTAAAACGGAGTGAGGGACCAAATTCAGAACCCTGAACTTGTCTGGTAGGAACTGACTATTCAGTACTTGAGTTAAAATGTTCATCTCAAACTCTCAAAAAAGATTTTGGAGAGCACTGTGAGGAAGCTGTAGTAACAAGTTGTTACTACAGTCCAAAGCACACACTTTTACTTACTTTAAACGTTTGCCTTCATTTCCTTTGTCAGCATTAGAAACATGAATTCTTGCTCTTGGGTTTGACCTATAATCTTACTCCTGCATGCCTTAAATATTAGAAATGACATAATTAGCTTACACAATTGAATTCGGAAAGATTATAACAAAATTAATAATTACACGTTTCACTGGATACACCTTCGCAACAGTGAAAAAAACATTGTCCCAGGAATGCTTTATCCGCAGCATCAGTTGTGTATTTTATGGTGACAGAGTAACTCAGAGTAACCCTTGGCCCTCTTGAACTTCAGCTCTGAAGCTAATGACCTGGCCCTTCGACTGGCAAGGCAGTACAGAGGCCACCGAGATATTATTACGCTGGAAAAGTAAGTGAGAGCATCTGCTCACGACTCAACTCGTACCCTCTTCATGTATCTATGAGTTTATCCCTCTATAAAATAGTATAAATCAGATCTGTTTTGGTCCATGGCCTGGTTTTCCTCTGTTTGCAGTGCGTACCACGGCCACGTCTCCTCGCTCATTGACATCAGCCCCTATAAGTTCCACCAGCTGTCAGATGCTGAGCAGAATCCATTTGTTCATGTGGTGAGTGCTTTTTACTCTCCCTGCGTTGCCTGCCTGCGCTCTATTAAAACACCATGACTCAACTTGCTTTGCCGGGTTGTGGCAGGTCGCTGAGTATTTATTCACACCCTGTTTGCAGATAGGCACAAGTGTGTGTATACAGTGTGTGTGTGTGTGCGCGAGCGCGTGTCAAAGAGATAGGAAGAGAAACATCAGACTTTCCTGTAATTTACAACTTGTTTTTCAACTTTTATTGTTTTTTAACATTTATTTAGTCCGAACAGCTTCTTCAGGGCAAAATGTAAACAATTTGATTTAAGTAGAATGCTGAAAGTTTTGGGTTTACCTTAAGAACATAGGCACATCAGTGAAGCAGACCGATTGACTAGTTGTGGTACGGCAGACAGGAATATCAGGTTTGATAAATACTCATCCAGCTTTTTTTTTTTATGTCAACACCCTGCGTTTATATAGTTTTGCGTTTTCTGCCTGTTTATTATAAAACCTCTTCATTACTGTTTGCCTGCTCGCCCTTCTGTCCCGTGACCTGTAAAACCCTGGATTCTCCTCTGGTCACTGACATCATAGCTGCAGCTTGACATTACAGCCGGTGGATTACACAGCTCTAGTGTTACATGCCGTACTTTAAACAGATTCATCAGGGCAAGACGTCAACGTGGTTGTTTTGAAAGGAAGCAGGAAGGTGGTGTGCTCTAGTTTGTGTTCCTCTAAGGATGCAATGTTTAAAATGAAACAAAGTGATAGGCGTGGTTAGACGGGCTGGAATAATAGGTTCATATAATTATAGACAATTAACACTGATGCCTTTCTTTTCATTTGGTGGCATTTAATGAACATCAAAAGTCAGAATGTGTCTTTTCTGTTGTGAACTTCTGGGGTCAGCTTTAATGTGTAAGGTACACAGGTGTGAAGTACAGTGAAACCTGTTGTTGTAAAACTTCATATATTCACTTACTGACATTAACAAATAAATAAACTCTTTATCATATGATACCATATGGTTGATCACATGATTGAAAGTATCACTGGCTACCATTGATACTGTATGTTTTTTTTTTCTTATTTTTTCATAATAAGGCTCCCAGCCCAGATGTGTACAGAGGCAAATACAGAGCGGACCACCCTGACCCTGCCACAGCATATGCACATGAAGTCAAAGACATAATAGAGAGAGTTGACCGAAAAGGAGGCAAGGTACGTTTGGTCAATATGATGTGTTAGTTAGTAAATTTACCACATTGATTGTATATTGAAGTGTTTGTAAGTATGACTTGTATGTTCCCAGGCTCCAAATGTCAGTGCAAAGTGACAAAACTGGTTATTTTGTTTTAAGGAACGTGTTATCAGGCAAACACATAGAGGCTGACTGGAGTCTTTCATACCAAAAGGGAAATGTGAAGAAACTTCACTGAAATCATAATTCTTCATATAAATATTTTCCCTAACATTAATTTACCCTTGAATCAATATTTCCTACCATTTTGTTGACTTACACCTTTTTGATTTCCCACCTTCTGCTTTTTTCCCCCTTTTTTCTCCTCTTTCACCTTTTCTGTTCATTCTCAGGATCAGGCTGAGGACTCTGGTTTTTGAACATGTGTAGAAGATCTTAATCCAATCCAATCATTAAATGCACAACCCTGTGGTATGTCCAAACATCTGCTGGTGAGGAGGACCCATGTACTGCCCTGACAGTACTCCATATATGAGTAACACAAGCAGTTTCGAATGCAGGTGGAGTTCTGGGCAAATGTGTGTCCGCAGCAGGAGAGCTCACTGACAGAAACTTTTATTTTCTTCATCCTCCCTTGTGAACCCAGACAAGCAAACAGCCCTGCACTTGTTGTTACCATGAATTTTATCTCCACTGTGACCTGAGGTAACATGCTTTCCAAGAAGATAATGACTATCTCTCTCCCTTTGTGCTCTGCTAACTGAAAAGTGAAAGTGGACAACAAGAAGCCAGGACTCTTCTCCTCTTTGTTAATGTAGAACATCAGCCAGACCTGATCGTTTTTGTTTTTCTGTCCTCCTGCACAGATTGCTGCGTTTATCGCTGAGTCATTGCAGAGCTGTGGTGGGCAGGTTATTCCCCCCGTTGGCTACTTCCAGCAAGTGGCAGCGTATGTAACCTGGAGTTATGTCCATGACCGCAATCTCAATTACAGATTAAAAAAAAAAAAACATTATCAGTGAAGTGACATTGACCATTGGTTAATAAATATATTCAAGATAAGATAAGGCAGGACTTGTACTTTTATAGTCAGACTATGTGTTTGTGTTCTGAATTTTCTTTTTCACCGTTAACCTGAAAACCTAAATGGACCTCCACACCTGTGCACACTGATGCAAAACCTTCAGCCATGTACACAAGGCGGGGGGTGTTTTCATTGCGGACGAAGTCCAGGTGGGATTCGGCCGTGTGGGCACCCACTTCTGGGCCTTCCAGCTTCAAGGGGAAGACTTTGTGCCGGACATTGTGACCATGGGAAAGCCAATCGGCAATGGTCATCCCATGTCATGTGTGGTGACGACCAAAGAGGTGGCAGAGGCCTTCATGTCATCAGGAATGCAGTATTTCAATACAGTAAGCACCAAAGTAAAATACGACTTATAACAATAATGATGGACATAAACACTACTCAGTATGTATTATGTACAGTAATCATACACACACCAGAATATTTTCTCTATGTGTGGGTTCATTTTCCCAGTTTGGTGGTAACCCAGTGTCGTGTGCCATCGGTCTGGCAGTTTTGGATGTGATTTCCAAGGAGGATCTACAGGGTAATGCATTACGCGTGGGTAAATACCTGACCAGTCGTCTTGAAAAGCAGAAAGAGAAGCATCCTCTGATTGGAGACATCAGGTAGGAAAAGCTCTAGGCGGTGGCTGATTGGTTTTGTGCAAAATGTAATAAAGTGACTGAGAAGTTAAGGATTGATTTGGTAAATCTTGAAGGATGGTTTTAAAAATCGTCTGACGTTTCGGTCCACTGATGATTTATCAGAGCCCTGTGTCCTGATAAAACCCTTAAAAAAATAAGGATTTGTCAATAAGTTTCATCTGTTTTCGAAATTTCTAAAATTAAATATAAGACTAACATCTGTCATTTTTTCAGGGGCTGCGGCCTCTTTGTCGGAGTCGAGCTAGTGAAGGACAGAGTGAAGCTCATTCCCGCTACAGCAGAGGCTCAAGAAGTCATATACAGGTCAGTCAAAGAAGAAGAGATGGTGCCAGACTGTTGTATTAGCGTTTTATTAGTCGGGGAAAACGTTGATCTGAAATCTCAAATAGGTCTTATCAACATAAAGTGGGACAAAACCAGAATCAAATGCATTTGTTGTTCCAAGTAAAGGAGTGAGTTTATTCCTTTATATGAAAAGAACACATACTTAATCTTGGTTAAAAAAGTTTTTTTAAAGTGACTTGGTGAGGTGTAATGCCTAATCTGTCTACTGTGATGTTAAACTAAGAAGAGACAGTTAGAATAGAATAGAATAGAACAGAACAGAACAGAATAGAATAGAATAGAATATCACAGTCTTTATTATCATTATGTTCAGTTAAAACATTACGCAATTGGGGAAGGCTTCTTCGCAGGTGTATCACAGATAGATACATGCAAACTTTACTCTGCCTTAATGGTCACTTAAATAAACAACAAAACAACAAGCAGCGATCAACACTACAACAACAACAGCAAGAAATTTACTTTGAATATAAATAATTATATACAAAAAAATTGAAGGGTTTAGTTTAGTTGTGTGTACAGAAATGTTTAAAATGTTTTATTATCTTGCTCTTCACATAATAAACTTGACAGCGCTCCTGTCCTTGTCCTCAATGTTTAAATATCTCCAAAGTGTTGACACTGTTGACCTACATAAATGAACTAGCCATGAGGACAAGGAGACACTGAACTGCAGTAGGAGACAAATAAACCAGCTGACCGGTGCACAGCTGGTTTTTGTGAAAACAGGTCACATTTTCAACTATGAGTATGAGTTTTTGAGTACTTGGTATTGAGTCTGATGCTGGTATTGGTAGTGATGCATCCAGACATTTAAGGGCTTTTTAAAAAAAACAATGCTAACACTCCTGCTAACTATGTCAGGATATAAATGTCTTGCCGAGAACAGTTTGTTACTTTGTTCATCTACTCAGTACATATATTGTGAATCTTTTTTAGGTATACTGTATCTACAAGGAAGCCTCATGTCATGTACATAATAAAATTGCATTGCATACCTGTTGTCTGTTTATAATTAAAGGTTTCTAAGTGCCTCACTATTTTGCGATATATATTTATTTTGCCAGGCTAAAGAAACAGCTAGTTCTCCTGAGTGCTGATGGCCCTCATCGCAATGTACTCAAACTCAAACCCCCCATGTGCTTCACTACTGAGGATGTCGACCTGGTGGTGGATAAAATCGACCAGATTCTTACAGGTATTTGGAAAACTACTATTTTATCATCATCTTTCTGAGTATGTGACTGTATCTAAGGGCCAACACAGAGCTTAACTCCCTCTTTTTCTGCAGAACTTGAGGATGCCCTGGGTTTGAAGTTTCAGAATACAGAAAATGAATCTAGTAAAAGAAAGGTGAGTTTGTGGACATATTTCTATATAACACATGTTTAGTTTTTTATTTTACTAAATTTTTTATTCTAAATTTAAAGTTTAAATTATTTAAAGTTTTATTCTGATTTTATTTGTTCATTTTTACTAAATTAAGTTTTATTCTGATTTTATTTGTTCATGGTTATTTTTTAAGCAGATGGTTGATGAGATTGGACTCAAGTGTCGCAGCGATTTGGTTAACACCAAAGGAAACAATCAAGCCGTACTTGGACAAAAAACTAAACGTGTGAAGACATAACAACTGATGAGACCATCACAGTGTTCCTACTCCACATATAATTCATACCAGATGTTCTAAATGTGAAGGGAACATAATTCTCCAGAGAAAGTGCACAAAAACTTTCTTTGATGACAAATATTTTTATATTGATATTGGTGTATAATTTTAGAAAGTATTTTACAATTACACTTGAATTATAAAAAAAAAACATTCTAAATGTTATCCTACAAAGCAACACTTTAATTGTTAAAATGCCCTTTAATATGACCTTTAGGTTTTTAATAAATTGAATATTGTGTGACTAGAAGTGGAGTGTTAGTGGGAATTTTGCCATTGAAATTCTAAATCTGAAATCTAGTCAGGTTAAAACAAATTCCTGTTGTTTAGAATTTATGTTATAAACCAAATTTTTAAAGCTTTGTTAAAGGACCATGTGGTAAATGTGGTTTAATCCTGATTAATTGTGACATTGTTGTGTTGTAATTAATCAAGGTTAATTGAGATTTCTTTGTCTTTGGACATGAAATACTTTAATAATATATATTTTTAAATGTTTCTGCTGTCATTTTACATTAGTTTTCTGCATTGTTTTGCCTTAAATGTTTTCATGTAGGCACCAAAATTGCATTTTGCTGCTTTACACTGCATTTCTCATGCATTAATGTTTACAGGGCTGTGTGATGACTGTTTAATTCGGGGCTCAAGTGACCGCATTCAACCTTTAACTATTTTTTTCTCTCTCGTAGTGTCAGATAGTGTCTTTAAATGTGACGAGCACGGACATAATGGACTTTTGTCGCCACCTTCTGGGGCTTAAATGACATTGCTCATGTGGATTTTCAATTTCGAGAGCGCCTCACAAGTGTATCAGTGTCTTTGGTCGGCTCAGTTCGGTTCAGTCCTTCTGTTTGTTACAACCAGTCAAGACAAAAAAGGTTCAACATGTTAATGATAAATGCAAACAAAAGAGCAACCTGTTCTCAAATGGAGATTTATTTCACAATGTCGTACAAAAATGGCTTTGTGACAGTTGCAATGCTATTCATTTGCTGCACCACTTTGTAAGTGCCCCCCTCTGCAGTGCTAATCTGGTTTCCATGTAAAAGGCTCTGTTCCAAAAGTGTCCAGTGTCTTTCTTTGTCTTTAAAAGTATCTGAGAGTTGGATCTTCTGCAAAAAAAAAAACAAGTCTGCCCAACGATGTGTTGTTGTTCAGAAAATTGAGGAAAAAGGAAGTCAGTAAACACTATTGAAACAACACAGCAGTGAGACTGTCAGTGCAGCCAGGTTTAATTTCATCAGGACAGTCAGTGCCTTCAGTCCAGATGGATGTGTATTACATCGAAAGACTGATCGAATCCACAAATTTAGTTGAATCTCTTTTGGGCCCCACATACTAAATGTTATCCTTTCATCATAATCATCATCCTGTTTGTTGACATATTTAGCCCATTAAGTATCCTCTGAAAATGAAAAAGACACATGACAAAATTAGGATCCAGACAGGATAAAACATTATTTTTTCAAGAGTTCATTAAGAAACATTTAAACTTACGGCAGCTTCATGCGCATAAACACTCGCGCCATGAAGAAGCTTAGGAGGACGCTGACAAACCCGATAAAGAGCAACAGGAAGCGGTTAAGTTTTGGAATGTTAGGAGCATTGGAGCGGTCCAGGATTATAAAGCCAAGCCCCCCCATGGTGAAAAGGAAGCTGGAGGCTAATCCCTCCATAATGTACTGGCCATTTACCCTGAAAAACAACAAAAACAAAACTGTTAATACAACAACTTGAAATAATTGCAAAGTAATTGCTCCTGTTAAAATAATTATTGTTTAACTCCTGAGCGAAGTATGATAACAATGAAGTAAGACAGAATAACACATTGTTTCAGTTATTGTTGTACTTGTTTAACTATTGGACTGTGAAGGATTTTATTTGGCTTAGTTTTTTTAATTGCTTGTTGTAGGCGTTCCTTTAATCTGTATTATAATCTATACTTGCACTACTAATCTATTTAATTATGATTAAGTTGTGATTCATTTGAAGTTAACATTTCTCTAAAATTGTTAAGAAAACAGTAAATCCTCTAAAAGTTTTAAAAATATCTTTTTCATCATATTTACACTGCAAAATACCTGCAAATATTCAAATATTGCTAAAAATAAATGAACAAGCAATGTAGTACACTCCAATATCACAAAAACTATAACTAAAAAACTAAAAATAAATTACTCAATTGAACATAAAGTATTTCATAAATTACAACATATATATCACAAGAAAATGCATACTAATAACATGCATACTAATAACTTAAGAATAGAAAGCTAATACCATTCATCACGACTAATAATCCTAAGAAAGCAAATAGAACCAAGTTATAGAGAACATTTAAGTTAATGACCTAAACTAACTGAATACATCTCATAAATGTGTTTTTTTTTTGTTTGTTGGCAAAGCATGTTTATTTATTTAAATTGCATAAAATTGCGTAAAATACGTTAAAATGCAAAATACTAGGTACTGTCGTACCTGTATGCCAGGAATGCAACAGGCCGCTGGTGTCCGTGCTCATCAGTCATTGAACCCACACTTGGGGGTTCAACAATCACATCATAGATGATACCTGTAGTGTAGACAAATTATACTGGTCAGGAAGCGAACACAGCACAACTTCCGGTTTAGTCAGCCAATTAAGTCTCATTAGTTCTGTTCAATATAACACTTTCTACCCATGTTCTTAACATTATTTGACTTTACATTTATGTACTTAGTGTCTGTGTCCACAACATTAACAGCAATTTTAAACAGCAATATCTGAGCTTTTCGAGAAACGACTAGGATATACCTTAAACGTTGAGGAAAAATTACTATAACAATTTGTGGAAATGTGATCGCTGGTCATTTGAACAATTGTAAGAATTATTATCTAACTATACGATTAACAATCTAAAACGTTTAGGCAAAGCTTAGACGGCAAAACGATCTTAGACATTTGACTATACAAAAGCAGTGAATGAAAGTATTTAGAACACGTAGAGGCTTTAGTTAGTGTGGCTTGTTAGCCTCTTGTTGCCAACGTTAGCCTGTTTGCAGTACGAACCTCCAGTGATGAGAAAGTAGGACACGATAACCACCGCGTACACGGTCATAGCAGACGGCATGTGGAGCCACGACGGTTTCTTCAGTTTTACATTCGGACATTCGAGCACAGAGAACGGTATGCTGTACAAAGTCTCCATGGTTTGTGGAAACGCTGGTTATCCTCACAGTAAAAATTGCAGCCGCCGGCTGAGGACCGTCACCGCTGCGACTGCGTTACTGTTGACGTGTCCCGGAAGTATTTTTTTTTTCTATACACAAATTCAATGTAGCATTGTTTTTATTTTTACCTAATTGAAATCCTATATTTTGCATTGAATAAACGCCAATGCGATCAATATTTAAATTTCATTTCACTTTTTCGCCTTTTTATTTTTATTATATTTTCCAAGGCCTTGCATTTCACTTTTTCGCCTTATTTTTATTATATTTTCCAAGGCCTTGCTGACGTCATGCTGTGTTAACGTGACAGTACGCCTTAATTGAGTCTGAAATTCTGTTTAGGTTTCAATTTAAACCTTTGCTTTTATTGTTTTCTTTGGCAGGTATTGTTCTATAATTATGTCCTACTAAAGTAATTTGGGTAAAACTAAAACATGAAACTAAATATGAATAAATTATTTCAACGAGATGAATTTTAAAGATATTTCGAATATCTACCTACAAATTGCGGTCATTTAATGAAGGGTCCGTTACACAGAATAATTCATTTCATGCAGTGTCAAAGAAATTGTGGTTTTAGCTAGATAAAGGAGGGGGTGGTTGCTTAGTGGGTAAGGAAGCAGACTTGGGTCTGAAAGGTTTCAGGTTTGAGTCCTCCAGCTGCCAAGTTACCACTGAGGTGCTCTGAGCATGGCACTGTCCCCACACACTGCTCCCCTGCACTTAAAGCTGCCCACTGTTCACTTTGGTGATGAGTTAAAAGCAGAGGTCACATTTGGTTGTGTGCAGTGTCACAATGACGAGTAGTTTATAGTATGACAAGAATTGTTTTCCACAATACTACAGTACTCCGAACTTTGCAACCATTATGATGCCTACTGTAATGCTAAAAGGACCCAAAAGCTTGTTTCATGTGGTAGCACTCCCTGATAGTTTTAGTTGAAACACAACAGCATTTGTTTTTCTGAGTAGTTTCCCATTCCAAGCATTGGTTTCTATCACCATACAACTTTGTGCATGACAGAAAGTTAACAGTTAGGCTTTGTAAGAGTTGTGCTGAAGCTACAGACAGCAGCTTTATTATCATGTTTGCATTAGCTTTTGATGTTTCTATAAAAAGTTATCTTTTTTTTTTATCTGTCAACAGAAAACACTACCACATGTACTGTTAGTGTAAAAAGTGTCACATCTTCAATCACTGTGTATCATATGCTGAAACTACACTGGAGATGGACAGATCAAAGAAAATGCAACAACACTGCAAGTCATTTGTCTTATTTTTTTTTTTTTATTGTGGCAATACAAATACACAGTTTACTTAGATTTCTGGCTCTGTGCCTGTGCCTTGAGCACCTTGACAACAATCTTCTGCTCCTCAATAAGGAAAGCGCGCTTGATTCTGAAAAAAAAAAAAGATACAAATGGTTGTTAAAAATAAGTCATTTCAAATCTCGTCAGTAATGACAGAAGACCCAGTATAAAAACTGTGCAGGGAAACAAGAAAAGACAAAAACTTTACCTGTCACGCACACACTTGGCGCACATGGAGCCTCCGTAGGCCCTGCTGACGTGCTTCTTGGTCTTGGAGAGCCTCATCAGAACCTGAGGTCTAACAGCCCGAATCTAATGGACAATGAAAACAGCAAATAAACCAACAAGGTGATGGTTCTCTCTCTCTCTCTTTTTTTTTTTAAGATTCAGACACACTTTAATTACAACAGAAGTGTTTACTCCCTATAACAAATCTTGTTCTTGATACTTGTTGACGACGTATGCCAATGTTTTGTTCAAAAGTATTAAAATTATTGGGTGAGTTTTGTGAACTATAGCCTGTTAAGATACGTTTTAATTGTAAAAATACTATTGCTTGAATATGGTATTTTATCATGGTGACTACTTAATTATGCCTTTTTTGGTTTAATTAATAGTAATAGTTTTAACTTTTGGGCTAATTGGCCTTTACTGACAATTTGCTTGCCAGCAGCTCACCTTATCAAAGTGCTCTGTGTGTGGATGTAGAAGAAAAAATAGCAACTAAATAAACTATAAGTCAAACTTGTTTGGTGTTTAGATAGTTATTCAAACATTACAAATGTGACTTGTTTCTCAAAGAACAGGTAAAGCAGACAACACAATGTCTAAAAATCATTGCAAATGCCTATAGTGTTAGTAATGCAATAAGCACAGTCTTGATGTTCCTGCATCTTAGCTGAACAGTAGAGGTTTGGGGTTGGTGCTTGTCTCGGCTACAGCTACTTGTGACTAAATCACAAACATACATAAAGGCTCATTTACACAATATTTTAACAAAAACCCACAAACAAAGCACTAACATGGCCAGCATATAAGAACCAACAAATTATCATCTAATGATAGAGAACCACACACAATCAATACCCCTGAGATGACAATTATACTGATCAAAGACAATTAATACACGTGTACTTACTCCACGCAGTCTTCCTGGGCAGATGCCACATGCTGACTTGGGGGCTTTGCCAACTTTCTTGGTGTACAGGTACACAATACGGTTACCAGGTGTCCGGGAACTGCACAAGAGCACGGTTACACAGTAAGTTTGGAACACTTAAATGCATGCCACGGCGATACTGCTATGACAATAGGATACTTTAGAAAAAACACTATGGACTTACAGTCTGGTTTTGTTGGAAGCGGTGTTGTAGGACAACCTACGACGGTATTTCAGGCGTTGCACCATTTTGAAGCTGCAAACAAAACAGTTTGTTAAATTGTGTATCAAGGCTAAGCTAGAATGCTAATATTGCTATGTATACAGGCACGTAACGACAGTTGCTAGAGCCACTGGACTACCAGACTGTAGCTGAGAATGCTTGTTGAAACTGTATTACAACGAAAATATTTCTACACAAGATCGAGACGTACTTTTCCAGTCTGAATAATTTAACCACGAGAGTTCTTTAAGAGTAGCGTTAACAGAGTGGCCTCTCAGGCCAATACCGGCAGGGTAAATCATCACAGATAAACTCATTTTTTTCTAATAATCTCAAAAGTGTATACAGAACATTATTTTTAAATTGCTTCTTCGGTTTACGATGACCAAATTTGCGTCAATTAAGCAGGATTGGGGTAGATTTTAAAATCAAAATGGATCAAGTGAAAGAAAGGCCGCCATACCTGCTGTCGCCGTAACCGGAAGAGGAAGGAGCAAGGCGGGTGTCGAAGCTAAAATTTCCCCCATGCAGTCTGGTTTAAATCACTGCTACTGCCACCCAGTGTTATGTATTTATACTGCACCTTGATACTGCAATTGGTCTAAATAAATTGAAGGAAAGAAGGTGTAATGCATAACATTGCAACCATTATGTAATTCCGGTGTAAAACTCAGTGGCAATTGTATATTAAATTTAAAAAACGGAATATAATATTTGATTGTAAAGTGCAATTAAATAGAATTTCTTTAATTTTAATACACAAGTGTACAACATTTAAAAACATTTTTGATGAATGATGTTAATAATAATTTAGTTTAAATTTAATAATTTCACAATATTAAATAATCAGTATATCTTAATTATCCCTTTTCAATATACACTTCAATAGCTCAAAATAAAAATGCAGGTTTTTTCCAACTTTAATCTGTTTTTGTACTGGTGACCTGCAGGTTAAATCTTGCTTGACATGACCTTTAAAAGGGATTGATTTGATTAAACCCAGATAGAATGTGACCTGGAATTAACACATTCTTCTTCAGAGATCTGACACAAAGAGAGACATAGACATTAACACCAGCTCCACAGACATTGAAGTATACACACACCAATGCACCAATGTATGCACACACCAAAACATTTGAGATCTGTTTATTATTAGTCCTCATTTTGTCTTTTTTTTTTGTTGATTACAACAAAACAGAATGATTAAAATTAAGGCAAAAAGCCAATCCTGGGATATTAGGATTACTTTGATGCTTTCCTCCCTTCCTGTCTGTTTGTCCCGACATGTCAAAGATGAACTACATCACCTTAAGCGCACTGGGTTACACAACTCTTGCCACCCACCAAACCAACCCCCACCACTCCATATCTCCTTGGACCTTCTGTGTAATCTGCTGAGATTTAAACCTGCTGCTCCTGTTTAATAAATCCACTGCGATTAAAATAGGATTACAGCCGTGCTTTCGCCTTCCTAATGATATCAGGGCATATAACATATAATATTCAACTTATTTCCATCTTTTTCATTTGTCTGGCTCTTGCCCAGGCCCAGTCACTTCCTCCTTCAACTAGTTTTCAGCAGACAGGAAGAGACTATTTTTCTCCACCTCAAAGAAAAATAAATTGTCCCGACAGTCCAGTAAGTCGGTCCATCTGTATCTGTGGGACTGCTGACATGAGGATTAACCCTATGATGCTGGGCACATTCTGCATCAATGCTTTCCTTCCTGAAATGACTTACATGTCTGGAATTGGAAAAAAACAACAACAAAAAAACGGTAGAGTCAGTGTTTGCTGGAATTGTACTTGATTCCTGACACCTTCACCGAGCTGTGGTCAGCTTATTGTGTACTATGGTGTAAAGCCATGATATTAATCATCAAACAGCCATGTTAAACGACCAATTCATTCATGTGAAAAGTAGGACGTTGGTGTGAAATGTAGGATGGAGGCGGCAGATCAATATGACGCTTTTGTCCTTTCATTTGTCCTTCAACGACATTGTCCAGTTATGGTGAAATGCTGCAAGGTCGCAGAAGACCAGGGACGATTGGATTTTTCACATCAGATAAGCTCATGAGCTCAGCATTTTTAAGCTAATGTATTCTGCTTTAATACGCAATGAAGCTTAGGAGACATCAGCCGAATGTAAAGTAATAACATCACATGCTCTGATGTATGTGCAGTTTTTTTTGTGTATTTTAAAAAAATACTACAGTCACATTTGTCTACATTTCTCTGTGTTTTTGTTTGTTTGTTTGTTTGTTTGTTTACATCGTTAGTTCCTGAGCTCAATGGTGCTGCCAGGAAATATGGGCCCCATGGAAGGATATGACAACGTCGGTGCTGTTGGTGCAGTCATTGCAGTCCCTGCAGGTCAGTGTGGTCATTGCAGCTGGTGCTGGCAGCGTGGTTTGGTCAGTTTGGTTGCTGTATTTGTTGCATTGTCTTTATATATTATATTATTATTTAAGTTGCAAAAAACAGTTATTTCAGTTTTGATATATAATATTCAATATAACATTTTGTTTCACACCCATTTTCTATGTTAATCTGGTTCATGCTCGGACCGAAAAACACTGCATCATCTCTACTTTTATTTTCCATAGAAACTAGTAGAATTACAAGTGAAAAAATTTTTTTTTCCCTTAATTAATCTCTGTATATTCCCCATGTGCCTGTGAAACATCTCTGTGCATTAATTTGGTCCATCAGTGAAAGCAGGGTCTCACTTTCACCAATCTTGAGTCTAATCAGCTCCACTACTTTGTGATCAGTGAATTCTCAATTCATTAATCTCTTCAGAGCTATTACTGCTTATCTCACGTCCATATTTTTTTATCCAAAAGTATTTGCCATGTTTTGTTTTTTGTTTTTTTTTGTCATTGCTGTCATTTTCACATTTTTTTATTTCACTTTCTACCCTCTGAGCAACCCACTGGTGCCTGTATGCATTTGGTTTTGCTGGCTGAATTTTCCAAGGGGGCAGGTGGTCTCTTCAAGCCTCTTTGTAAAGATGTGGTGATGAGGGGGTTGCTTATCAACGTCTAATCCGGACTGAGTCTCCTGGAAAAGTCTCTTATCCTGGGTCTCATTAATTTTACTCCTTCCTCTGTCGACTGAACTAAAAGCTTTGGGGATTAGTTATTGAAAAAGAAAATAATACAATGCATCACTGCAGTCAATTGTCTTTTCCTCTCTACCAGAAAAAAACATCCATAGTTATCATCACAGTGTCTGCCACCTCTGCCTGCTACCGCCCCTGCTCAACTGCTGACAAATCCATGCAACTATGTGAGGCACAATAGCTTGGATTTAGCTACCGGGCCAAAGCAAGAGTGGGTTGAGCAGCAGGGTTAAGGCCCTTTTGTCTGAAGGTTTTTTTTTTTTTTTTCGACAAATCAAAACAATTACCTCATCGCCCCTTTACCCCACCACCACCACCACCACCCACCTGACTGGTGACAAGTCATCACTTTGCTTTGCCATATTAGGTGCTGTCAGTGTAGCAGTGTGTTGGAGAGGCCTGTGTTTGTACTGGGGGTCATTGTTGTAAAAGAGCTGACTGCCTGCACCGTGTTGTGTCTCACACGATGGGCACAAATATTGACAGATCGAATTAGATGGGTTGAACTCAAAAGCAATTATTGATGACTCTTTCAGTCTAGTCTAGAGTGTAAAAACCAAAATATATATGAATTGTTATTATCCACCAAAACATTTAATATGGTTAATGTACATGCTGTTACAATTATGGCAGTGGAGGTTTTTGTTCTGGTAAAAGAAAAACCTAATGTGAAAATTCAAGTACATGCTGTATGGCAACCAGTGTGTTAAGTGCAACCATACAGTATATAAAAATATATTTTGGTCTTTTGGATGTCAGAGATTTACCCTTGGATTTATTTTTTTTATTCTGCAATTGTTAAATAAAAGTAGAATTGCAAAGTAAAGGACATGATGTTTTCAACATCATGTCCTTTACACAGAAAACACTGTGTAAATTGATGTGCAGGCTAATGCTACAATCAACCGTACAGCTTTCTATGGCACCCTCATTGCTTGGAGTTATTTCCAGAGTCCTCTTCGTATGACAATTGATAATCTGAGATAACGCAAAGTGAAACCGAAGACTACCGCTGTAGGCAGACCCGTGCAGAGAGAGGCAATCAATGAAGAATCATGCTTAGAACTGTACAAAGCAGCAGGCCAGCAGTGTCACATGTTGTTTACACCAGTAGAAAAGAGGTAACACAGGGTGATGTGGGCTGTGATGGTGATGATGATGTGGTGACAAGAGGCCTTGTTGTTGTGACGTTCAAAATGAGGCATTCTGGCACACCCTCTAATCAATGTGTGTCTATTTGTCCCGCTAAATAGAAAAACCGTAGATGGTTAGTTAACATAAAAGTGTTGGTTAGGATGCTGTAGTTTTGATTTGACTGGTGACTGTCATGGTTGCCAGTAAACCTGTGATCATCACTGCAAAAGTGACACAAATTTAAAGATTTATGCAAATCATCAGCTTAATTCTCTTATAACTTATAGTTGTAATTTTCTGGGTCTTGATTCAGTGTAGCATTGTTGTTAAATTCTCATTTGTTTATATTCAAATGAACAATCTGATCATATACGCATAATTCTGGTTGTGTTGTATGTTCTTTACGCAGATAATTTCTGAAACTGCATTATTATTATTATTATTATTATTGTACGTGTTACCTACAGCAGCCGTTCTGAAAAGCCCATTCATCCTTTGCATATAACCTTGAAATGACCTGAGCCCTTCAATACACACAGGAATCAGCCACACAGCTAAAGCACATCCACCACCTGTTCCGCCACCAGCGGAATAATAATAATAAAAAAAGAGTGGAAATAAATAGTTCCTTTGCTGTGTAACCACGGCAACTCCTCCCGCAAAATGCAACATCACCAGCCACAGCCCCCACCGCGTGCACCGGAGAGGACGCGCCGTCTGCAGCCGCTTACCTGGCTTTATTTTAAAAAAATACAATAAAAAAAGAAAGAAACGGAACAGTTGCGTTGTGTGGTTAGAGTCGTCCCTAATAATACGCTGAACATTATGTAAGCATTTTCGACCAGGTGGGACTATACCCCCCCCCACCCCCCCACCCCCACTGGGTGTCATCCTGAGCATCATGAAGATGATGATGATGTTGTGAG
>NC_024307.1:30905819-30907831 GCF_000523025.1 Cynoglossus semilaevis | reverse complement strand
CGCAGTTGGAGCAGTAGTTTCTCTCTCTCTCTCTCTCTCTCTCTCTCTCCCCCATTCGATCTCTCCGTTCATCCAAAGCTCCTCCTCTGCCGATGGTGATCGGTCGCTTTTTTCTTTTTCTTTTTTTGTTTGCTCAATGAGAGTAAGTAGGCATCGGATAAGGATGTCCTAATGTCCTGCCTCTGCTGAACTGCGGTCGTCTCCTCGCTTCTGTCAGAGGTAAGTCATGACACCGGCTGCTGCCTCCTCAGGGCGCGCGTCATGCGCCTCGCCAGGGAAACAGGCGTCAGGATGCTGTGGTCAGGGCTCGGTGCTGATGCGTACAGTCGTGTTGAGCTGACTGTTGTGATCCGGTGCACCACTAAAGGGCAGCCGCAGGAGTTGCGAGCGGTTCTCGCATCGACGGAGGAGACAGGCGGACACTCAGGCTGCGTGCATGACTGAAAAGTCAAAACAGAACATGCGTCTGTATCTGCTTTTTATCTACCTGAGCAGCGGCATTCGTCATCATCACCACCATCATCATCATCACCTGTTTTCACAGTCTGCAGCCAAACCACTGGCCTTCGCATTTCGTCAAATCTCTTGATAATCTCTCGATATCCTTTACTATTCCAGCGACAAATCCTGAAGCATGTACCGCCGTCAAACATCAGGCGTCGGACGTCAGTCTGCAAGTTTTCGTGCATGTTAGCGACGTAGTATGAAATGTAATGTGACTTTCTCCACGTGAATGCGACGGAGTTACAACCAGTGAAAACACCAAATAATACAGAATAGAGGAGAAAAAACCGAATACGAATGGCTACTCATTTCATTGACGAGGAGAATACAGTTAATTGGGCTATAGTACAAAAGTAATAAAAAATAATAAATTATTTTTAAATGTATTTTATGTGCAGGAACAACAAAAGATCAAATTATGTTTTGTAATATTTAGAAATATATCAGATGTCTGCGTTTGCACTTTCACTGTAATAAGTGCTTGATTGTGTTTTCCTGAAATCATCTTTTTTTGTCTCATCATCCCTTTCACTTGCCTGTTTGAATCACAATATTTCTAAGTAAACCTTGTTTTGTAATTGTATGTTTACTCTTTATATTTCTATGTTTGACATTGACCTTTGTCTGCACTCTTCCTGACATCTTGCAGTGTAGGCTAATATGAAGACATCAGTTGGCAAACCAGACCCTGGAAAGCACCTACGATCTTTTCAACTCATTTGAAACTCAAGACAACAGCATGTCTCATTTCCAGTAGAGCCTGCTCCAGAACTCTCCCTCTACCTACCACCACTGAGTGTGAGGACACCGCAATCTGCACAGAGATGGCTTCAGACAAACCTTGGATGGATTCATTGGAGCGGAAACCCTTACTGGACCCTGCCTGCAAGCGGCAGGTTCAGCGATGTCTGAGGAAAAAGCTGAGGCCTGTGAGGATCTTGGGGCTCGTGGTCAGCATGCTGGCTGTAAGTGCTATCTCCTTCAGTGCCTTGACAAGAAGCTCGGGTGGTCTCAGTGAGCTAGTGTCCCCTGAGGAGAGTGTTCACCAATCGGCCCCTTACAGGACTCTACTTTTCACCCAGCAGCAGAAGGACCCCAATGTCTCGGCCGAGATTCCTATTGCAATGAAATCAACAGCAAATAGCAACGAAAGCCAAGGAGAGTATCCTAGAGACATTTTCAGCCTTGAGCAGAGGCGCAAAGGAGCAGTGGTCCTCCACATGTTTGGCATGATCTACATGTTCATTGCCTTAGCCATAGTGTGTGACGAGTTTTTCGTCCCAGCGCTCACGGTCATCACAGAGAAGCTGTCCATCTCAGACGACGTAGCAGGGGCCACCTTCATGGCAGCAGGTGGCTCGGCGCCGGAACTTTTCACCTCCATCATCGGTGTCTTCATCTCGCACAGCAACGTGGGGATCGGGACCATCGTGGGCTCAGCCGTCTTCAACATCCTCTTTGTCATTGGGATGTGCGCCATCTTTTCCAAGGAGATCCTCAACTTGACG
>NC_024307.1:30796577-30905553 GCF_000523025.1 Cynoglossus semilaevis | reverse complement strand
AACTTCTCGTGGTGGCCTCGACTCCGTGCACGCTCCTTCTACATCCGGGATCTGATCATGCTCATCATCTTCTTCCTGGACAACATCATCTCCATGTGGGAAAGTATCACGCTGCTGTCCAGCTACGCTGCCTACGTCATCTTCATGAAGTGCAACAGCAAACTGGAGGGCTTCGTCAAAAACTGCATTAAAAAGAATCAAGTGGTGGAAGTAGCAGTGCAGCCCAAGGTGAGTTGGGTTCCTCATCATTTCTTTTCTCCCCACACCCTCCACCACCATCTGCTCTTTAAATGCAATTCATCTAGTGCAGCAGAGCACTGCTTTTTCTTTTGCATTTTATCTAATATAAATGACCTTTTCTCATTGTCTCCTCTGGCACAGACACACACACACACACACACATCCTTTCACATTTTCCGTGCAGCTGGTTTGCCATTGTAACGATTTCACGATTGGTTCCGCTGAGTGAAAAAGGAAAATGAATCCATTTTGCTCGTGGAGACACGCTTTCAAAATCAAAATGAATTTTTCTCAGAAACCCATTGACAATTGTCAAATGAAGTTTTTGTGCACAGATGTTTCAGCATAGAGCAGCTGACAGACTAAACCTGTGGTTGTCAGTGGGGAATCCTTGGTAACTTTTACCAACTTACTGTAACTGCCCAGTGTACTATCATATTTCTTCCAGTGATGCTTCTCAAGACCAACAAACTGCAATGTGTAAATGTAAAAATAGTTTAACCAACACAGCATATTTAACAGTGTAATGATCACTTTTGTCCTGCTTTACTCTCTCTTGATTTCCTTATTTGCATTTTTTTTGCCCCACACCATGAATAGTGAATAATCACACTGCTTCACAGAACATTTACCTGTTCAATGACACTTGAGGTCAAAACCTGCTACACGCAGTTTAAAATTGGTGACAGGATTATCCACGGTGTGAACTTTTCTGTCCGACATGATAATAAATAAGAGTTAGTTCAATGAAGTCATCATTGAGCCCGGATTTATTCTGAGTTCGTAAAGGATGCATACACGCTGCTGAGGGAGAATAACTCCTCAGTGGCGTTTACTTCTCTATTTATAAAACAAATGATAAAAATAACATGACTCATCGCTGGAGAAAAAAAAATCCTGACATGAATGACTTGCTGCTCCCGTTTGTGCAGTTACTTTGTCTTGGAAAAGGAAAAAAAGAGAGAAGAGAATTACACAGGCTGTGTGCCAGAGAGGACTCAGGTGACCTTGAGGTGCAATGGATTCTGGGTACTTTGAGCGTTGGGTGTGGTGTATTTGTGTGAGTGTGTGTGTGGGTTGAGACAAACTTTTCACAGAAGATTGTTAAATTAATCAAACCACATCGCAGATTTAGGTCTTGCTCACGTGCTCTTTGGTTAGGTATCCCATGGTGCACCTGATATATATAACATCAAATTAATAGATCCAATTAGTTGAGTGGGATAAAATATTGGTTCTCCTGTTCCCTAAAGAATCAAAGAAACTAAGCAGCACAACATTATTACAGCATCATTACACTAGCTTTCTAGAACAAGCTCATATACCTAGGGGACTGGTATATTTCAGGATATGTTGATATTTTATAATTGACTTGAGCAGACACGAGGTCAAAGACAAGAAATTTTCCTTTTCGGCCTCCAGGTGATATTTACTTTGGCCGTAAGTTTGAAAAGCTCATTTTAGCTCTGTGGTTTCTTCAGCAAAGCCGGGTCACCTTCACTGACGAGTCTTTAGGGACGACTGAAGAATCCCAAGCAGCACTCAGAGAAGCAGATCGTAAAAAGCAGGCAGTGTTTGAAAATGTTTGAGCTTCAGACAAACAGCAGCAACATCACTGTTTTGACTACATCTGACATCTGCAGATGTAGTCAGTTTGATTTGAATAGATTGCCCAGAGATATTGGCAACACTGTGGTAGAGTGGTTGGCCTTCTTGCCTTACACCAGGAATATCTATGGTTTGATTCCCCAGTGGTAACTGACATTCTTCTAAATGCTCTTTTGGGTGTGTGGTTACTCCTTGTACTACGGTCTCCCCCCGACCCCCCGGTCTAGCTCCATATCTTTTTCTTCAAATCTTCATTGAGCTCTATTTAAAGCAAAGTAAATAGAAAAATCAGTGTTCGGGCTTAACAACATAAATAAGGCGATCAGAGCTGTCCAAATTAATGTGTTAGCTGTTATGCTTTTATCACATTGAGGAATGTTGACTGATCTAGATTAATCAGGGCTAATGGTGATCAGCTAACCCAGATAAGATGTAATTAATCCAATAAAAAAAGCTAATTGTTTGATAGCCTTAATAATTACGTATCGTTGCATTTTTTTCTATTGAGTGAAAAAATAAACAACAATTGAAATGAAAATGAATGAAAATGTATTTGCCTTGCTGTGACCTCTGGGGTTGCTGGGAACCACTGGTCTAATGCAAATAAACTTAATTACCTGGTTGACTTTCCAAGGAGCAACCTGTCGTTCCCCAATGACTTCTGGGATTTTCTTTAACTCCTCCCCACAACCCTGGAAAGAATTAATCCTGGGAGGAGATTAATGTGCACTGTACTATTGAGACAACCCTGTTGTGCGTAGGCAGTGGGTTGCCAGGTCAAGTCTGGGTCAAGGCTTCAAGCAGTTTGTGCCTTGAAATGATAAAGAAGTGCAGTGTTCTCCATTTAGAAGGCTGTTTTGAGCTGTTGGTGACTCCCGTCTTTAATCTCACCACCTCGCCTCCAGTCGTGTTTTCTCTGCCACTGCAAAGTGTCTTGTTTAAAAAGAAGCAGATGTCTTTGTCTTTGTTTGTTTTGAATATGATTCCCCAGCTCCCAGGAAGTGTATTTCTCATTCAACAGATCAGAGGTGTCATACAGTAGATTTGTTTCTACCTCAGGCTTGAGATGTAACAATATTAGTATGGTATCACTATGAGCTGTCATATTCCTGCACCAACTATTTTCCCTCTTTATTTACTCAAAACTTCAGATGTATCATGATGCTATACACCTTAAACATAGCATACACTAGGAAGATGTATTGTTACTCTGGCCTTTACTACCTGAATCAACATCAAACCTAACCAGAAAACCAATCTAATTTGACTTTCTGGTCAGATTTTATACATATGGTAAATACGTTTTTTTACTTTTTGGTCTTTGGAAATTGAACGCTGACTCTGGTTTTTAATAACTTTTTTTTTGTCATTTGTGGCTCCAGTGAGCAGTGATGGTAATGTGACACCTGGATGAACGTGATCATTTCTTCTGCTATTTCGACCGTCTAGACACAGACAGTGCATTTACGTTTTTAGCATTTACCGTTTAGGCAGCGTTTTGTGACAGCTCCGTCAGTGGTTTACGTCGAAGAGGGATTAATAAATATACGTACTCAATAGGAATTTCTCTGTCAGCTCTACTGTTGTGATTAATGTGCATTTCGGCACACTTAACTAACTCTTGTGCGCAGTGTTGAAACGTAAGATATTTGTGGTACAACACAATGTGGTTAGCTTTTAATTGCTGCACGTTCACAGTTAATCCTCTTTAGTCTGGCGATGTACAGCCTTAAGTTGCATGCGCACACGTATATATATATATATATATTCAGACTGCCTCACAGACAGCACAGTCACAGTCCAAGGTCAGAGAGGAGTCATTGCCATCTCTCAGGCTTAAATAATCAAGGCAGCACTAGATGCAGGAGTGCCGTTTAAAAAAAAAAAAAAAAAATTAAATGCAAAATCTTTCTGGGAATAAATCCCATCCCAGCTGTAATGACGTACAGCACAGCCTTACGATTCCTTGAAGAAGGTCTGTGATGGTATAAATCAGATTTATTAGCTGCTGCACCACAGGCCTGATCTGGCTTTACATGACATCAGAGGGGTCTTTCATCATCTGTACACCCCTTCCTCAGGGCCACCTCACCAGGCCAGACCAGGTTTATCTTGTTATCTTGTGGCCTCTCGATGTTTGTCTGATGGACTGACTGGCTGCGTTTAAAAAAAAAAAAAAACAAAGAAAAAAAAATCTGGCTCAGACAGATCAGATTAAGCAGCACTTTGTGCAACGTAGCTTTATGAAAAGACAGGAGCGACAAGCCCACCTCCGCAGAGCCCATATGACACACACACCTGTTCTGAACACGGTGATATGCCAACCAAAAACTGTTTTAGCAGCAGCTTTACGAACGTGTTGGAAGGTAACATTCTGCATCCAGCTACATCCTGCTGTCATCAGTGTTGGATAAGCCAGGAGGCATCGAGGCAGATGTTAGTTCTGCTGAGATGTAAGGTGTGACCTCTGATGCATTACCAAGCTATAAATAGCGTCACGGAGGCAAGATCTTCCGTCAGGATGCGCTTCAAAGATCGGTTACGGAGCTGATCCTGTGCAGGGAGCAGCCTGCGTGTGCTTCTGCCCTGTGGATGTGGACATTTGAGCATCCGCCCTGATGCTATACCCCTTCTGTTCACAGATGAAAACAGTTGTTTGACGCTGGTGGCTTGATGATCATTTTCCCGTCTCATCGAAGTGAACTGCTGCCTCATTAACAGCAGTATCAGCCTCCTCTGCATGAGTCAGAGTTGTTGGATTTCTTGGTTTACATAAGGCGGGCCTATAATAAGTAAGGAATCAAAACACCCAGTGACTCTAACAGCATGAAGGGAAACCGCAAGAAGTTGTATTATTATAGAGAAACGAACATGTTTCCTCATTGATTGATTTGGTGATGTTTTAATTGAGTTAGCAGTCATTTAAGACATTACAAGTTAAAATTCCCAGAGGAGACAAGTAACAAGAAACCTCCATTTACTTTTAGGAACATGACATTATATATCCCAGTGTCCTTCATGCTCAGTCACACAGTAATAAGAAATGGAAGAATTAGGAAATGATTATGAAAGTCAAATTTGAATATAGTAAAGAAGACACAAAGAAGACACAGTGACATACAGTTCATGACACAGTATGTTACACTGCAGTCTAATGAGAAAAATCATTTCTGGAAACCTGTCAGAGATGTTTTCAAACCTAAATATCAAAGTAAAAATAATTCATCATAAATCATGAGGCATTAAATAAAAAGAGGTCAATAATTGTATTGTTCTCATTAATTCACTGACTAATTGTTGCAGTAAAACACCGAAGTCATAGTCTCCAAAGAAATGTAGGTTTTATAACCACTTTTAGTTGTAGTTCTTACCAACAAAGATAAATGGAGAACTGTCAGGTGTTGTAATTAATCTTTTTTTTGTCAATCTTTGAATAAGTCAACCAATGATAATGTTAAAAACCATCAGAAAGCATTTCTCTGTGTTGTGTTTAGAAACCTAAACCACTGGGTGGATTTACTGTAGAGTTAGTAAATCCCCCTGGTCATATCTTTATTCATCCCCATGACTCACTATTATCCAGATGTAATTAAAATCCATTCATTTCTGAGACTTAAACAAATGGACTTCATATTTGCATCCTAGGTACTGAAGGCTGCGTTTTCATGGTGTCCTCAGTTACTTATTGTCCTTTCTTATCAGGGCGGACAGTGGCTCTTTACTGCCTCCTCACTGCTGTTAACGCAACAAAGGTCAGCCTGTTACTTAACTGCAATTGTGTTGAGTGATTATCAGAAGAATGATGTATTCTGCTCCGAAAAAAAACAATGCTCTCCATAAGTGATTTATGGCACTTGCACTAAAAAATGCACAGAGCAAGGACGAATCAACTTTGTTGTATTCTGTTCATGGGCAGTCAAAGCATTGTTGTTGTTCAATTATTCTGTGGAATAACAGTTGTAAAAGTCTCATTTAGAAAAAAAGAAGAAAATATATTCATATGTCTCTTCAGCACCACGGACAGCATCCCTAGCCGCCCGTCTTAAATCCTAATCCTCGTCTCTTGAAATCATCGTTTCGTTCTCTTTGTTTCTTGTTACACGTTTCTGTGATATTATTCAACCCTTTTTTCTTTCAACAAGCACAAACGAAACATCTCTAAGATTGCTCAAGTGAAAAAAATACGAAAAGCAGCCAGTAAGTCAACAATAGGCTGAATGCTAAGAAAACTAAACCTCATCTTTAAAAAAACACATCAGCCAAAAATAGATTAAAGAAGAGATGGAGTCAAGATTTGTGGTAAAACCAAGGTCATCCTAAAAGAGCGTGCCCTCATTCCTGTCCTTATGCAGAGACAGACGAACCCAGGGCTGTAGTTTAATTTAAGCTTTAATTTTCATTATCGGGATCCAATTGTGAGAATGTGATAAAGCTGATTGTGGTGTGGGTTAATAGAAATGAATATTAGGATAAAAGTTGGAGTGTGTTTGTGTTTGCTCACAGGGAGAGCCTGAAGGTGAAATGTTGATACTTGCAAGGAACTGAAAGCCCCATTGATCAGAGTCTATTTCTGAACACGGGGTCAAATTAGCTAATGTAACTGCATTGTAAAAGCATCATGTGAAGGGCACCGAGATCCCTATCTCCTGGGTGTATGAAATGACAAACAGGCCAGCAACATAGTATGTGTGCGTGTGTGTGTGTGTGTGTGTGTGTGGTTGACGTGAATGAGGACTGGCAGGCTGTACATCCATAAGTCCTTCCTTGTGGGAATTTTCAAACCATCAGCATCAGCCTTTCTGTTCACTGCATCGCCGTCATAAAGTAACCATTATTTCTGTGGAATCTAGGGCAATAATGCATGTGCGTTATCTGGCGTATAAATCTCCCCGCTCCAGTGAGACGCAACACTGCATAACCACAGAGAATGTGAAGGCAGATTTAAAGGAGAAACTCTTAAAATTGAAGTAATTGCAATTAGACAGCCTCCTAATGAACTAATTAGAAAATGCTCTGTAGCTTAGCAAATCTCCTGAAAGGCTCTGTGTTCTCTACTAAGTGTATTAGTGCTTGACTGTCCATCGCTGATAATGGGGAAAAAGCATATGGCTGTCTCCCAACCCTGGTCACATCCCAAGGTGACCTTAAAAGCCTTTTTATTTTTGTGTCCTCGCTGTATGTCCATCAGGATGGTTCCTGGGAGTCAGTCCAACTTTGTCTTTTCCTGATGAGTTTTCTGTTTGTGCTTTTTGCCTCAGAGGAAGTTAACCTTTCAGTGATAGTGCAGCAATGCAGCTGGTGGCATAAAGGTGGCATAAAGTCATGATGGCTTCGAATGTTCACCAGGTGGCATAAAGTCATGATGGCTTCGATTTTAAAGTCAACCTGTCGTGGTGACCGTATCTGTGTTTGATGGGATTTAATGGCAAAACAAATCTGACACTTTAATAATTTTGTCCTTTATTTGGGTTTTATTTACAAATCCCCTGACACCATCGTCAATAAAACAATCCCGCAAATATTAGCTGCACTGCTGAAGCCTGCAGTTTTACTCAGTGTCAGGGAGCTCCACACATGGTACCTCAATGTACTCACTGTACCTGTGCTGAGTCATTGTATTCAATTTTGACACCCTTTTTTTCTTTTTAGAAAAATAAGCATTAAAATTCAGATCCAAGGAGTAAAAGTTTAATCACAACAATGAAAGTCCTGACTCTTTGGTGTCTTTGATTTTAAAGCAGGTGTGATCTAATCCATGAATACATAAGCTCATCTGACAGTAGGACCAGCTCCTCTCTTGGTGATTACGCTTGCTTGCAAAAGTGACACAGCAGTTTTTGTTTTCCCGTTTGCCTCCCAAATGTAGGCATCTGATTGGTTCTCCGCAGTGGAGGGGGTGAGAAGAAGCAATTTTGGCTTAGTCCTGATGAGCACGGCCTTGTGGGAAATCAGTGTCGTGGCAGCTCCTGTAATTAGTTCTGCTTGTTAGAAAAATGGAGGGGTTACTAATTAGCAAGTGGGTGACTTCATGACTTGTTGTGCGTATTTTCCCCTCCCTTCCTTGAAGATCATCATTATCAACTTCAGGCAAAGCAAACGTGCACAGAGAGAGAGAGAGAGAGAGAGAGAGAGATTATGAGCTTCAGTCTGGATGGACAATTCTGGAAGGTCACCCTGTCATTCTCTGAGAGACTGTGAGCATGTGCAGACAGTGGTCTGGAGCGGAAATCTTTATATTTGGACTGATCACTGTGCATCCTTTTACACTTTTGCGAAGTAATAACATCTACAAGTTCAATGTTACACAATATCAGGCATGTCAGCAATGCATCTTCTCAAGCCTGTACTTTTCAATTCATCTCTTTTTTTTTTCTTCACTTCAACTTTAGATAGTATTTCAAATCATTTTTAAAGACTGCTTTAAATATTTGGCAACCTTTCTTCCACGTCTTTTTTTTTTTAGCTTGGGTCTCATTTTAAAAATGACACCAAGTGATTGCAGGACACACTTTAACAGAAATTGTCTATATACTGTATATAAACATATACTCCATATCTAATAATAATATTATTAAAATAATATTTTTCAAGTTTTGCTGCAGATTTCCTGCACTTCCTATTGATTTTATGTTTTAATCTTTCTGCCTCTTCCTGCTAGACAGTTTCACCTAACCTAATGTTTATGGGACGCTGCAATGCTCTTATCAATTACAGCACCAAATGAAGTGCCACCAAATTAATTTTTTTTTTAGAAATTATTTTATTTTAGGTTAAGTGAAATCTTGAAGCAATAGCTGAGAATGTGTTGACTTGAAAAAACAATGTTCCTATCTACCAAAGGGGTCGCTGCAGAGAGTTTTGAAAGCAATGTTGTTGTAGTGTAGTGTGTGTAGTGTTGTAGTGTAAGACTTAACAAGGTTTGATATAAAACAAAATTGACATATTCTTCTAATTTAAATATGTTTTAAGACAAACTGTAATTAAGAAAGTCACTGATAAAGAAAACAGATAATGAGGAATGAAGAATCTTTAGTCAACTTTGAATCTTCCCTTTTCTTCAGATTATGTCACCAAGTCCACAAGACAGTCAATCAAAATGTGACCACTGGCTGTGGTCACATTTTGTAGAATAGCCCAGTATTTGCTGTTTTTGATGAAATCATAAAGGCCTTCTATCATAGCCACTGTTCGCCTAGTTAGCATAGAATAACAGATAACATGTCTGCTAATCAGCACAGAAATTGAGCAACAATTCCAAATGTGGTCCTTGTCAATTTATTTTTTGAATCTACCAAAAAATTCCTGAAATGTAACTCGTGACATTTTCATACTCAGAAGTCAGCTGAGCAGTAGCTGGAACATGACATTGCCTTTTTTTAGTCGTTGTTAAATTCTCAGTAGTTCACAGGACACTGTTCGCTGTAATGATAGCTGCACCTAGAGAGACAACGAGACTCAGTGTCCCCCAATGATACGTTGTAATTGAAAAGAAATGAGGTGGAAGTGATATGTACATCCAGCATATGTAATGTTGAAATGTTGGCCCTGCGTTTCATCATTCATCTAGGGTATATTAAGGACTAATCCGAGGATTTGAGGAGCCAAGCACAGCTACGCTCGAGTTAATCCATCAATCACTGACGACCAGAAAATGTAAAATATTTAAATAGAATATAATATTCGCCTTAGTCGATGTGGCTTTGATGTTATAAAAGAATATGCAAATCCAATATCTCCAGAAATAGACTGCTTTTGTGTCTTCTCAGATTTCATGGGAGATAGATTATAATCCCCCTGCCGATGTCGGAAAGCGGGGACTCGCAGCTCTGCTCTCGGCGTTCCACCAGCGCGCTCTGATCCCCGCCCCCTCCCCCAGTTTATGCCATGGGGCAATTTGAGAGGTGAAAGCGGAAGTGTTTTCACATGATGTCACACTGACGCTCGATAATTCTCCTTAACGCGTTGTTACATGCAGGCGGCTGCAGAGGGACGTTGATCTGTTTGAGCTGATCCGTTTCCAGGAAGGATGCTGATGTGACATTATATAAAAGCTGAGAGAGGACAGTGATGTCAGTCAACACACACACACATCCTCAGGACCACCCATGTGCGATTAGTCATATATTGAACACTGGTTTAATAAATGAGCCATAGGGTGATCTTTTCATGTCACAATCTCCCTTTCTCACTTACCTGACTGACTTGCCATGGCAAATGATGTTGACAAATATGTAACTTTTTCCACCTCAGTGGGAAAGAGAATTTGACATTAAATGTAATATTAAAATGGGGCTTGAGCTTAGAGCTGAAGAGTTGTTTCTGAAATATTTAAATTTGCTTTATTTTGTTGTTTTGTTTTGTTTTTTGTCGGGGGTAGGCTTGGGGGGGGGGGCAATGTTCCTTTTCTTAATTAATTCCTGCTAATTACTCATGGTCTGAGCAGCTATGCAGCTTGCTAATATATGCTAATTTATTAGTTGTTAAGACTGTGGAACACAATGGTTAGTGACATTCACAACAGCAGTAACAGCTGATTGTTCTTGTGAAAAAAAGAAAAAAAGAATCCACGTAACACAAGTTCTTTCAAGTTATCTAGGGTTTGATCTGACGAGTCGGGGTGTGAAGTCCTAACATTAAGTCTTTTGTTATTAATATTTAATCCAGAAGTCTACAGGGAATTACTTTTACTCCCACACAAGCATTCACATCGTGAACCAGAGTTAACTCCACACTCCCACTTCCTGCATTATCAGGAGATTTAACATTCAGTGCAATCATTCTCCACCAGATGAATCACTCAAAAAGCCCAAATCTGGCCGTCTGAATGTACGTATTTACCCCGCGATGATGCCTCCTTTAGTTTAAGGAACGTTTTATAAAATATTATTATTTCCCTCGACATGAACACTATACACGTTTCAGGAAGAACGCCGCATAGGCAGCGAAGTAAAGCTTTGATGCACTCTCACACACCCTCGTGTTGCTGCAGATAAAGTGAACGCAACTCAGTCAGAGGGTTGGTGAAAGGCCTTTGTTTCAGAGATAGACCGTTACAGTAGCACACATGACTAAGAAAGAGGCCTGTCGAGAACAGTGTTAGAGGATGGAGTCACTTTGACCCCAAAGGCTCAGAGTTTGGGTTTTTACTATAGAAGCATAGCAGACGATAAAACCTACAGTAAGTGTTAATTAAAAGGCAAATCAAATAATTAATCAAATGAGATAAAACAAACAATCATGGTACCTTCATTTTTTAAAGTCAACCAACTAAAACCACAGACATAAAAGGCACATTATCTAAAGACCTGTAATATGAAACTAGAGGTTACTACTTTACATAGTATATATATATATATATATANNNNAGATTTCATATATCGTTTTTATTTGCTTTCCAGCTTCTCTTGCTGTGTTGTTTTCATTTTGATGATGAACATTTATGCGTGGTGGTAAGAATTTCCTTGTACATCCGCTATAATTTTGAATGATCATTCTTATGTCACTAGGGTTGTGACCGAGGTGGTAGTTGGAAAAAGTCGTGTCTCTTGAGTCTTTGTCCCTGTAACAGTTTTCACTGTTCATCTCTTAAAGTTTGTCATTAAGTCTCCATTATTTTATTTTTTTTCATTTTATCTGTCTGGTCCTGTGTGGTATGCTTCACATCTATGTCCTGTTTTCTCTTTTTCTTTCTCTCCCTACTCTTACTCCTCCTTCCCTCTGTGTTGGAGGAGAAGACAAGTCCCGGGGCACCAGAGGATGACGGCAAGTTGTCGGTAGGTCCTGTCTGACTGACACTTCCTCTGTCTGCTTCAGTGTTTGTCCCCGTTTCTATGTAGATGTAATAGCCGAGTTGTGTTTCTCCTACTGTACTGCCAACAGGATGTGCATGTTATCGCTAACCTTAAGTCTTTCTGCTTGCAGAGCACAGCTCTCTGTTTTCTGGGCTGTTTATTATTTTGTAAACCACTGCACTTTCACAAAAGATAAGGTGCAAATGGAGACAGTAAAAACAAAATAACTGAAAGATTTTTGCTGTCCTTGCTCCGCTGAGACCTTACTCAAACCCCCCAACTATTAGCCCGGGACAGTTCCTGTGTCTACGTTTCCCTGTGGGCAACCAAAGACTAAAACACTCCAAACAGCTGCCACTCATGATGCTGCCTAATTACCCACAGATCCCAGGTTCATCTGCAACTTAAAGAGTGACCTTCAACGGGCTGGATTGGGAAAACTGTCAAAGCCTTTGTCAACACATCAAAGGCTGAGCATCTTTGGTGTTACTCTGTTCAGATGTTTAGGGTTCATGCACAGACGGACATGGGATACAGGTGAAGATGGAGGAACCTGCATGAACAAAGTGGTCAAGAAACAACATTTTTTTGCAGTAATGTAATTTATATACATATAATAAAGTAATCCTGGTCATTAGCCAGATTTAAAGATATGTTTATGCTAGAATTATTACGGTAATTTACTCTATCATTTGCTCTGTTTTCACACACACACTCTTATCTCTTTTTCCAGACAAGGCCACGGCTGCAGAGGGGGGGCAGCTCCGCCTCCCTGCACAACAGCTTGATGAGAAACAGCATCTTCCAGCTCATGATTCACACATTAGACCCTTTGAGTGAAGGTAAGACGGTTAAAAAAAATGTGACAAAGGCCAATGTAACTCTTGAAGTCTTCATCGCCTTCCATTGTACAGCACAGATGTTTCTGTGTTTGAATGGAGGTGTAGGCAGGAGTGCAACACTACACACAAACCTTGAGAAGTACCAGAAAATCTTTAACAAGTGGTAACATCCTTGTACAAGTGGCCCCGAGGTTTTCCCCCCGTGCACCAATTACAATACTATCGACGGGTAGAAAACATTTGTTTATTCCCCATACACTTGATTTCCTCTTTAATCCAAATCGAAGGCCTGTGAGCTCAGTTAAAGGGAAGCTTACACAATCTCAGCTCTCAGAGAAGAGGACAAGTAAGCTGGTATACCAGGAGAGTCAGAGTGCAGTAGATGTACATGGGTCTGTGTGTCCTATATTTTACTCGATATTCTTTGCTTTAGAACATCAGCCCCAGTATGTTTAGAATCCAATACCACCACAGGAGCAAGGTGCAAAGGCCATTCATACCCACCAACAGCGTGTCTTTATATTTCCTGTTAGGGGTTGGATGTGAGTGTGTTAGTCAACGTAAGGATTCATTTCAGTTTTTGTCTACGCGTCTTCACATTCCACGAAAGCCGAACCTAGAATGAGTCATTTCAGGAAAGATTAATAAGCCGTACCAAGACGGGGCCTTAAAGTGCCCATTAACGCGTATCCGCTCATTGTCATAGGCAGACGCGAGGCGTCCCATCTGCGTTTGTCCTTTCATCGCTTTGATTAAATGTAAATGGGAATAGTAGAAGTCAGTATGGCTGCTGGTAAATGTACGACAGCATTGTGAACACTCCGTCTTCTTTTATGACCTAACTTGGCCTACAGACATGTAGCATGAACAGTTTATGGGATTCAATAATATTTAGTAACTATGTGATGTCATTAAAAATACAATAGATCGGACGGTACATGCTGGAGGAAAAAGGTTTCAGGTTTTGTTAATCTGTGATCTTAAATGTCAGCTCAAATTAGAATATAATTATAATTAGTGCAACAATAAGGGCTTTCAAATGATGGAAAAGTTTTAGTCAGAATAAATGCAATTAATCATGATTAATTCTTAGTACTGAATCAGGATTAATTAGAATTAAATGGCATAAATCAACAGTATAAAATATGATACATAGTATTTTATAATACCTGTGATATTTACTCATCATATAGAAGAAAAAGATTTCACGTGTTTCTATTTGTGACTAATCCAATTTGCGGAGTAATAAAAATGTGAAAAATATGCTAAAAAAAATCATTTTAGTTGTTACTCTGCATCTCAACAAAAAATAGTCCTCAAAAATAATTGCAATTTACAGTCCCTCGCGATCCATTATGGTGTTAATTTAGACACCCTAGAAATAATTAGTGCATAAAAGAACTAATGATATTTGGCAAGGTGAAACAATGAACATTCAGCAGTGACACTCATGTAAGTCACACATACCTGGTTGGATTCAAATTATTTGAAAGTAAAGAAATAAATTGAATTACTCTGAATGTTCTTCTCTGCAGAGATTAGCAGCTGCATCTCACATTTGCCCCGACTCACATTTACTGGTATTAATGCAGAGAAGCACTTTGTCATCTGACTGTACAGAAAGAGAGAGAGAGATGAGCAGGTGCATCCATCAAAGATGGAGGCTGTGCTGCTTGTCCTTGCATGCTCTCAGGCTTTAAGTGATGCTCAGTGGGTCCACAGGGAACTGGCAGGACTCCACCTATACATTTTTCATAGAGCGTTTCTCAAAATAAAGTCCTTGCGCAGGCCGTTGTAAAGTTTGAATTGCTTTCCGAGTGCTGGGAAGTCTGCGTGTGTGTGTCTTTTTTGGTCTGTGTTTTTTTTAAGCATAAAACACTCCTCAGTTCTGACCAAAGACATCCAGGGCTTTGGATAGCCACAGAGCAGATAAGCTGTGATTACAGTACTAACCCTCTAGGTCTACATGATTTAACTGGAGTGACCAGCGTCGGTGCATATCAAACAGGAGTGCGTTCGTAAGCATGGACGTCTCTCTCTCTCACTCTCTCTCTCTCTAAAACAAATGGAATTATTTTAAAATGTTCCCATCCAGGGAAAGATGACTGCCGTGGATACTAGGTTGACTACATGCTCATTATGTTAGCTTAGATTTTTGTATGTGGTGGATGTGAAATCACAGTTAGCTTTACATGCAGACTGGAATAATCCTTTCATAAGAACTTTGAGGTTAAACCCGAGGTCACAGCAATTTATTTAAATGCATATCTCAAACTTCATGCAAAGAAAAATCCATTATGAAATATTAAACTTGCTCACAATTGATGTGTATTCCAAATATTGGGCTAACCATACTGGCTAGAATTCCCCATACATTTCATGCAGTTTTCTCATTTCCAATGCCTAATTCCTATGCCTACATGTACCATCTCAGACTGAATATCACCTGGATTTATCTTTTTTCTCTTTCTGTCTATCTCTCTTCCTTCTACTGTCACCTCAGAATTTGCTGACTCTGGTGAGTTATTCCTAAAATATCTGTGTCTCCCTCCCTTTTTCTCCCTCAATATCTGTTCGTTCTCTCTCCAACGGCCTGGAGGCAACTCTCTTTTGCCCTACGTGTCCCCTATGTATACATGTCCCAAGCGCCGCTGTGCTGTGCTGTCAACTCTGTACTGTCCATCCCTGCAGACTCCTTCAAATATGGCATTTCTCTTTTGTGGATGTTTTCCTCCCCGGAAACCCTCTGTGACCATCTCTGCATTGTTTTTTTGTCCATCTCCCCTCATCCTCTCTCTCCTCTTATGATCTGCTTCTGTGCTAAGCTTTGTGTTTGACCCAGGCAGAGGCCCAGAATGAGTGTTTTGGTTTTTGTCTTAACCCTGTCGTGCAGCTCTGTGTCTTCAGGTGTCTACTTTGTACGTGTACGTCATAAAAGATGTTATTTTCTGTGCTTTGTTAAAGCAGAGGTAAAAACTGCAGTGGAAGGAAACACAAGTGATGTTTCTCCAAATGTATATATATTTATAAAACAACCTTTTAGGTTTCTGTGCTTGTGACCAAGCATTGTTCCTGAGTAATGGTCGACTCTACTGTTCTTTTAATGATGGTTAAACTCACTGTACCGACTTGTGGCCATTAAGGAAATGACACCATTCACATAAGCCTTATGTTTACTGATATTCTCTTGGCCACATCAAATTCTGATCGTTAGTTACGACACGGAGAAGCCTGTCTTTACCAACGGTGAAAATGGCAAACGTTCCAATAACCAATTTTGTAAGTAAACACCCATGTACTGTACATTTTGAGAGTTTTGGAAAAATGTTCAAGCACTGGATAATACATTTGAAGTACATATAGTTTTAAAAAAGCAGCTCTTTTTCTTTGTTTACTTAGAACAGTGGTTCTCAAACTGTGGTACTGTGGAGCGCGCTCTAGTGGTACATGGGGAAAATTCATATTTTAACATTTACATTTTCAATTGAATAAATCTGAAACATACCATGCACAATTAATACAACATTTAAACATAAACATCTTTCTAAACATCTTTCTAAACATCTCTCCTGTGGTGGAAGCTAACAGTGAAGGCCTCTGCTGCTGTATTCTAATGTTGGACATCATGGTGGTACTCAGAGAGATCACTGTTTTCTCAGGTGGTACAGAGGAGAAAAAGTTTGAGAACCACTGACTTAGAACATTGTAATAATGCGATAGTTAGTTCCAAGGACAAGTGCCCGCCTGACTTTCTTCCATCAACATGAAGTTAGAGACAACGTCTCTTAAAAGGACTGTGAAAGGAGACAGTCAGAGTTGCTCACAATCTATAGTCTGGGTTTTTTAGTGCATGACTGGAACAAGTCTCCAGAAACAGCACTCAGAAGTCAGACTGCCTTCGACTCAGTCATTGGCTCAGACCTTCTCGATTTAAGAGGCAAGAATATTGACTCTCTGGTGTCTCGCTATAGGCACTTTATGGACTGATTCTGGACTGGTTCTGGATAGTTGCTATTGTCCGTCTTTTATACTCCCTCAAACGAGGTCATAACCAACAAACTGACAGTTGTCTTGTGTTTGAGACGAGAAACTCTCCAAACATCGAAAGAATTCCATTCAATAAATTAATCTGGCCTCGGCTCACTGGGTGTCACATTTGGAAGTAAGTGGTGATTCCCTTTAGTTGGTCTGTATTTCTTGCAACATGCAAGAATGGCAGATTTTAGAACAAGAAAACATTGGGACCCAGTTTGTGCGGTTAATCATCGATGTTAACATTGAAATCAATACCTCTTAGGAAGCAAATGCTACACCACTGTATAAATAAACAATGCAACAAAGGAGGGAAAGTAAGCTTTCATTACATAACAGTTTGAGCTCTCCGTCATCTGACATTTAATTATTTAATATCCAGCCATTCTGATGGAAATCAATTATTATGGCCAGCATGTCCAGTTTGCCCCGTCCTAATGCTGCCCCTGCCAGCAGCACTGTCTGTGACCCAGCGCCCATTGATCACATGGCTCAATAACACGCTCCCTGTTCCTGACCTCCCACTCCTTCTGCAGTGGAAATATAGTTTCTATATAATGACATTGACCCGGCTGCTGTGGTTTTTCAGCACACTGCATGATGGTTAGTACATATCACGTTAAAATGGTCAGGGTCATAAAAAAACGTCTCGCTTCTTTTGAATTTATTACACACAGTAATGAAACATAATTAAAGTTTGTTAACTATTAAAATTAGGGTAATAGTAAGTGACCAATCAGCTTAATAGGATCAGATCCAATGGCAGATTTAGCTTCACTAAAAGAAAATAAATTTCCCCAGCTCCACTGATTGTCATCTCGGTCCCTTTTTTATTAATTGTCAATGATTTTGCCTGATATTGAGCTTTGAAGTCGACGTCTGTTGAAAATGCACGGCTCATCTGTTGGAGGCGTGCCTTAGTAACATCACTCTTTACTAATCAGATACTGCTTTGACACCACATCTCCTTTATTTTGCTCTGGTATATAATAACACCTTCATGTTATTTAGGTGTGCACCAACACACACATCACACATCACACACAGTCGACCTATGCTCGACGGGTGAAAGGATCAATGTTAAAAGCTTTTTTTGCCACAGCTGAGGCTGACGCCACAACCCCCAGCAGACAGGCCGGGCATGCACACACATGAACACACACACACACACACACACACACACACACTGTGTTGCCCAGCCCACCAGAGGTTTAGAGGTCACGCAACAAGGACAAGAGGGCCCATGGTAAACAACCACAAGTCTCTCTCTCTCTCTCTCTCTCCCTCTCTCTCCCTAGCTGCAGACAGCCCTCAGGTGAATGTAGGAGTTGATTGTGTTGTGGGTTAATTGCAGGCAGAGTGGCCAGACTTGGGGGCTGGCCTCACAGTCTCAGTGCACTTCAAAAACAAAATGGCCTAATCACACAGGATTGAGGCACTTGTCTGGGAGTGCAGCAGATGAGCGAGAGTGGAAAGGTTTTTATCATTATTTTATTAACTCGTCAGATCAGGCCTTTTTGGCTTCCAAACCTCGCAATTGGTATGAGAGTCACAGCATCACCGTCTGGTTGATAACATATTGTAAATATGCGCATTAATGCATGTGAACTTGTAAAGACAGACATGATGAAAAAAGACACTATGATGAGCTGTTGAGATTTTTCAAAATAAAACTGTAAGATTTGTCATAATTAATGCACCCCTCCTCCTGATTAACCAACCTCCTGATGGAATTATAATGACAAATCATTTTTATTATTAGTTTTTAATAATAAAAATGAATTATTAGTTTTTAGCAAGCCATATTTCCCAACATCCTCTTTGAAGATAAAAACTGATATTTAAAAGTGTAGACTCTGCAGTATTTTGCACCTGCAAATTATTCATTATAACATACAGAGAAGCAGACGTGCCAGGTATACTGTATGTCCAAGAGAGTAAGCTCTTGGACAAAGCTTTGCTAAAAACAGAATTCGCCCTGAAGAGTGGGCAGAGCAGCCTCACGCTGTGATCTACTTTCCCACATGCATCGGCACGTGGGCAGGCAAGTCACATAGTCCGGTTTAGTCTGTGATGTGTCTTTGTGCTTGTTTTTTTTGCCGTGGGTTTGAATTCTGGGCTACTTCATCATAGCCGTGTTGCTGACTGTTTGTTTGTTGCAGTGAATGTGCTTGAGTAAGGAAATCAAAGTAATAGTTGGGTTTGTTTCATTGTGGAATAAAGTCATCCGGTCTTTGAGTAAACTTGCGTCCAGAGGAGAGGAGGACTCATTCTTTTGTTGCATGTTGACCCAGTGAACCTACTCTTGACATTTCTGTTGTTTTTTTTTCTCTGATCATAACACATTATTTTCTATTTTTGTGGTTTCTTTCATTCTCATAAAAACCATCTCCATATGTCATTGTATTAAACAATGGCATACTCTTCATTCACACTGAAATCCTGTAATGTTTCATTTGTAATTCAATCCTTGCTGCTATGTTTTGCACTTATGCAGTGATGACTGGGGCACACTGTTGGTGCCTGTGTGTGTGGAGCCAGCAGACCGGTCCTGTTCTACCATGTTCACTCTTTTCCTTTTTCTCTGTGTGTCCGCTGCCTTACCCCTGTCTTTTGCTGTGATGTTGTAGAGCTGGGGACTTATGGGAAACTAAAATATTATCACTCAATGACTGAGGAAGGTAAGCCTGAACGTTTTCACTATTTGATTCTTTGAGCCAGCTTCTGCCATCCCTCTTGGTTTTCATCTCCGTCTCCATCACCTCCAGTCCTGTTTTATTTTGTTTGCCTGTGACTCTAGAGTTTCCACACCGTTGTTTTTTAGTTGACAGTCTGTCTGAGATTTCACTGACATAAGTGCAAATCATGGTGGCCATGTCATTTATTTCTTTACATCAATGTTTTAAATACATCTGTATTATTTTTTTTTTCAAAAGATGTCATGTACACAGTGTTGTATGGATTTTGATTCTTTTAATCAGTTAATGATGGATCAATAATTGGTTTGTGCTCGTGGTTGACAAACACCGACAATATTATGGCCGAAGATTAAAATTCATCACCATCTCCTTCCCTCACCGTGACACTCTTGAGAAAACACGAAGAACACGTCTTTCTTTTCAGTTTTTTTTTCATTGTTTCTCATTTCTTCGGTCCTGTTGTCCATCTGCGTCGCTGAGAAACACGCCACCCGTGCCTCAGCACTCACTTGGTGGTTGTACTAGCTCCAGCAACGAGTGCGCACACTTTTGTGTGGCGTTACTGAATTTGGCAAACGGGAGTGACTCATGCACACTGTCGCTTTGTAACGAGCAGAGCTGACAGGGAAAATGAAAGGGCTATTTCAAACAAATACACTGCAGACGCACAGGCCAGTTAGTCTTTAAAGACTCTGAAATTGCTTCATTTTTATGTAAATTGTGTGATTTGGGTTATGTGCGCACTTTAAATGGGCCCCTCCAGCACTGTGTGAACTAAAAATAGAACCTCATCTGAGAAAAACTCCAGCTCAATTTGTTTCTTAATGTTAACACATTTGTTTGAAGGCAGCCATTTTGGGTTTTTATCCCCTCTGATCCGGTTGGTTATTGTACCTCAGGGAACTTTTTACACTATGATAAAACTTTCCTTTTTTGCCTTAACCAATAGTTTGCACCAAAAGTTTAAAACAGTGGTTCGTGTGCGTTGCAGCTCAAACACATACACGTGTTTGTGTTTTTATATATATATATATATATATATAAAACACTTTATATTATTATTATTATTATTTTTTAATTGCAAAAAATGAGCAAAACCTCTTTTTTTCTTTATCGTCAATGGGAATGTTTTGCCGTTCTTTCACATCTAACGATGCCAAAAAGACGAGGCCAAACTCTGCCGCTTGACTGCCCATATCGCCCACCCACATTTGTCACAATCTCACTCAATTTCACACTAATAACAGCACACAACCACCCGTCAGTGGCCACCTAAGGTGAGTTATGTCAAGGCGAGGAATGTGTGATGGCGGTGGCGTTTGTGAAATGTGGAAAGTTTTCTTGTGCGTCGTGTTGAGCATGATACAGTGTTGGATAAAAATATTCCAAATGACAAAAAGACAAAGTGGGAGAACAAAACTGTTTGTAAAAGAAAGTTAGAAAAAGATGGCGTGAAAGGGAGAGAGAGGAGGCGCCGGAAACACAAGAGGAAGGCCAGTAGTGACTTGTGTGGCTAATGAATCTGCCGGAAGGTCACAGACAGTGTTGACATGGCTGGGTAGAGTGCGTTATTGATGCATCAGTGTGTCAAGCACTGACAAATCAGCCATGCCCTCTTAAAACGAAGGGAAAAAAAATCTATTGAATTGATTGCGGTGGTTTGAGCTGGACAAGGCACAGACTGACACGCACAGGAAGTGGGTGGAATTTGATACGGGTGCAGAACTGCAATGATGCATTTAACATGAAAAACAACACACTTTATTTTAAATAGAAAATATAAAACTACACACGACAGGTGTTGGCCATATTGTAGTATCTCCGTGAGTTTGACATTTTGAGGAAAACCCTGATTTAAAAGGTGCTACCAGCCAGTCATTCAAAGTCATTACGACACAGTCAGAAGTGCCTTGAGCTGTTGTTTGTGATGTCAGAAGGCCACAAGGCTTATGTAAGCCACAAGGTCGTGGCACTGCATCGACAGCTGCTTTTATTTCACTCTCCTGCGTGACAGCATTAAAGTCACTGGTCGTGTGTATACGACTGAGAGGGTTATTGATTATGTTAGCGTCAATGGAAGCACTTTATATTTTGTTGCAATAGAGCGGTAGACATTATACCACTGTAATAATTATTTTTGCTGTCCCCCATTTTCTTCATCAGCCTAATCCCAGCTTCCGACGTCCCCTTTAGATTGTAAGGTAATGAAGTAAATAAGAGCAGGAGTCTCTGTAACCTCCGGGAGGCGTCACCTCCACCGAGGACCAGGACATTGCAGGGTCATCAGCATATGATATGCTATGCTATATTGACTGTTGATTTTGTTTCAGTGGCACTCTGGTGTACACTACTGCCGTGTTTGAAATGTGTATCTGAAATGCGACTCGTTGGAGGTCAAAGGTGACAGAGGAGCGCTGACTCGGATGAGACCAAGAGGCTTTGTGTGAAGTTCAAAAATGTGCGGTGCTGGGCTCATCTTTTACCTTTGTGTCATTTCTTTTGCAGGCAAATTTCGAGAGAAAGCGTCCATCCTTCACAAGATCGCTAAAAAGAAATGCCAAGTGGAGGATAGTGAAAAGGCCAACGGAGTGGCAAGCCGTTCAGGTGATGATTTCAAATTGACATTAATGCTCTGTGGCAGAATAGTTTATAGCTTCCTGATAGAGTTAGCGCGGTTAATAAAAAGTAGAGTGTACAAGGCTAAGAGCAAATACAAGTTAATATATTTTATGGAGTTTCAATGTTCTTGTCCAGGGGTCTGCAACCTGTGGTTCCTGAGCCATCTGCTGCTCGCAATGATAATTTCAGTGTCCTTTTTTTAATAGCAAAACAACATGGTGTCATGATACTCTTCAAATTGAGATGTGTACTTTTATTAAATTCATATTGTCTTTATTTAGAAGGTGAAAATTACTTTGTTGCTCTGAATTGTATTTGGTGGTAAAACAATAAAAATGGTTCCTTCAGTGTAGAGTGTTGCACCTGTAACATAGTCTAGTGGTTCCTAAAGCGAAGGGCGGGCCCCTTAGGGACATTATTGCTGGTGGTGGTAGAGCATAGAAAATGAATATACGTGAGGATGCTTGACAATAGTCCTGTCTACAGACAGGGGGTGCTGCAGAAAAGATTGGGAACCAATACTATAGTCCATGGGTTGAGTTTCTTGTACGAGATTAGTTTGTTTTTTACCTGAATCTATTCTTGAAACTCTGATTTAAATGTTTTTTATCTCGTACAATGAAAACTTTTTGAAGTATGATCAGAGGAGTAAAAAAAAAGAAAAAAGCTTTTGAAACAAAGTTTTCAGAAATGAACATCTCAGGAGGAAAAAAACGGAGTCAGCAGTTATTTATACCAGCAGGAAAGCCAAGATGATGCTATTCTCCCTCATGACCACACAGTGCCAAACAACCACTTATCTCTGTGGCTGTACACCTCTGTGAAAATGCCGTGAATACATTACAATTAAAAAACACACAGTCTATTTTAAGAATAAATTTTTAAGCTACAATATGGTGGTATTTTCTGTCTTAGAATTGCATTATGGCCACCTTTGTGGCACATTTAAATGTGTAACATATTACTTTATGATGGGATTTTTCACAAAGATGTGTCTCTTAAACTGCACGTCTGCCTGACCTGGTTTTATATTTCTTCCATTAACAGATCTCTGTCCACTCACAAGTTAATTAGCTGCACGTCCCACGTTAAACAAACATGACATTATTGATAACTGCCAAATCTAGTGTAATCTTCAAGCGGCATTTAAACCAATCTCAGATGCTGACATGTGTTATTTATGTGTGATATTCACTTGAAAGAGCAAAAGACGATCAGGAGGCCAGAGGACGGGCTTTCATGGGCACCGCGCCCTCATGGAAGCAGAATCAAAGGAAAACATAGATGTTTAACAACAAGGTGCAATTATGCTAACAGCATTGCATTAACATATTAGCATCTTAATCCAAATGTATTTTAGTCTTCACATGTCTGAGACCCAGGCCATGTTTGTGTGAGTAGAGTTTCACCTGGTTCTGTTAAAATGATGATTTTCTTTTTTTTAATTTTCTTATGTGACTTCACACAAAGAAAGCATTTTCCTAATCATGTCACAACACTTTGGAATTGATAGAGTTTTTCCACAGCAATTATAGTGTTATCATCTGATTACGTGGCTTTTAGCTCTTTGTGTTTTAATAAGAGCTGTTGAGTTAGTCTGGCCTAAAATTAATGAAGTCAAAGCTGCACTCGGGAAGTGATGTGGCGGTGAGATAATGGTGGCTTTCACATACAGAAGGATGCCTTCAAGTGCTTCCTTATCATCTCATGTAGTGATGCATTCATGTTGTGCATTGTTGTAACATCATGATAAAATTAAAAAAAAATTTATTATGATGTTAAAAGAAATGTAGGTTTTTTTTAATTTTATTATGATGTTAAAAGAAATGTAGGACAGATATAAAATAGATATATTTATTCAAATAGCAATGATATTTTCCCACATATACTGCTTTTATTGAACTGATTTCTGATGTTGTGTTAGTTTGTGGCTCAGTCAATTCTTGTCTCTGTTAATTAAATATGGGTGTTTTAACTTCTTCTGGAACTGTGAAGATGATGAGGCAAAATTCTGTGTCCTACCCTGAAGAAAATGATGCTTCTGGTAGTAAAGCAGTCACATGAGAGATGCTCAACACAGAGGGGAAATAGCTGTTGTCTTCCACCTCTGTGCACGTCACAGCATCTGATGCTTTCACGTCTATTTGGAGCATCGACAGCTTCTGTTTTCATCCTAATTAATGTTTTCTAACGTTCCACAGATAAGAATCTTCCCAACAGCTCCAGTGTAGAAGTGGAGGTGACACCGCCCATGAATGGAACAGCAGGACAGGAAGGAGAGGCGGTAAGAAACGTCAAAAGTTGTTTTTCTCAAACTATCACACAGTTGGTTAATTGGGTCATGTGATAAAAAAAAACCTGAAGTAACTCTTGTCAAAGTCACAGAGACATTTATAAATACACAGTATGAGGCCTCTCACCTGCGTCTGTGTGCCACCTTGAGTGTGATTGATGCAGAGGTTGTGGGACACTACAGCACAGGTCACTGCTGCTGATAATTTCCCAGCATGCACCTAAGCAGAGTTCTTCCATCTCCACTCAGCCCGGCCAAAGACCCGCCTACTCCCACTGAGTTCTGTAATCACTCTGCTCATTCACCTGCTGCTCCCCCAAACTAAACACACACACCGACACACACACACACACACACAGGCAGGCAGCCTGTGACGTACAGCCTGGCAAAGTGAATCTCAGAATGACACCTGCAGCTGTTCTGTTGGCATGAACATTGATGGCGGGATGCTGCGACCAGCCAAACCAGCAGACAGTCCTGAGGCAGGAGGGCAGAGATTCAAAGTGGCTCAGTGAGAGGGAAGGTGTGTCGGTCATTCTCACTCCCATTACTGTTACCCAGGCAGTTCTAAGAAGAACCACCAAATCACATGGTTTTTAGAAGGTCGATGTTTGGTTGATAAAATTGTTTATATGTACACTGAGAGTCATTCTGTTTGTACGGTAAGTCTGTGTATATTGTTATTACATTACATTATTACGATACATTTAGCAGACGCTTTCATCCAAAGCGACTTACAATTCGAGTCAGTCAGTCAACAATCAAGCTACAGTAAACATACAAAATACAGAAAAACACAAGTAATAATAAATACTAAAAGATATAGTCATAGTAGGTCATAGAGTAAGAAGAATACTGTCATAAAATGTCATAACGATCACATATATATACACAGTATATATACATATATATATATACACACGCATATATACAGACATACTGTATATATACACACATATACACATATATACATAGATTGTACAATGGTGTACAATGTCTCTACTGCATACAGGCCATAAAGTCCAAGAATAGACCATGTGTTTATTGATTTGATTTTATTTCCACAAGATCAATCTTCCACTCTTGGGGCTAATAATAGTCTGATCTCCAGGCTGACAATGTTTGTGGCTCCAAAGTCAACGTCCTTTTTTTCCTCCTGTTTTAGGTGGAAGGTCTAAAGTCCGCCCAGAAACGACGCTATAACCGGGCAACCCTCAGCATTGGAAAGAGCTGGGCGCTTATTGGCACGCCTTCTTCTTACAGGCTGCTATTTTTAGACACCTGTCCCACAGTGCACCTGATCTTGTGTCTGCCAAGACGTTGCTGGAAGCAGATCCCACCTTGGTATCTGCCACCAGAGGCTCCGCCATACTAATGTTCAATTCCTCCAGGATACCTTGGCCTCTTACGGATTGGGAATTAGGGAATAGTTAAGGTCAAATTAAAAACTGAAGCAGTACCCCTCCTTCAGTATTGCATCAGTATTTTAAGTTTTTTTTCCATTAAAAATAACCATTGGATATGGAGGCTGGCTTTATATTTGATATTAATATTTAATGGGTTCCAAGAATTCTAATATCTCTTGGTAAGACTATGACCAATAATGAGCTCATTTAATCTTTTGCTGACTCATCATTTCCTTCTTCCTGACATATTGAAGATGTTGTTCTCTCGGTGCATGTTTTTAATATTTTTGAGCAAATAAAGCTAATTCCTTAATAACACACTGAGAGCCTAACAGAACTCAAAACAGACAGGATCTAATGACTCATCCTACCTTTTATCACAGCCCAAAATCTGAAAAATACACCCTACGGCCCTCTCATTGAACCTCAGCTAAAGATTGTAAGCATTTCAAATTTAAATTGATCCAAAAAGAGTACAGCAACAGTTACAGTAAATTATCAAAACACTGACAGAGAGACAAGCTTTAGAGTTTTTCTTTTCTGTAAAATCAGGTGTTCAAAAAGTAGTTGAAATACTAACTTTGTAAAACCGACACTCTAACTAATGCTTCCTCTGTCTCCTGCTAACACTTTTTAACAAATTCACAATGACTTTCTTGTCCTGCACCAGTTACCATAGCAAACATTTTCCCTCCTGGAGGAAATAGAAAAATAGTAAATGTCACACCTCCTCTCATAGCTCTGTGGGGCCTGGTGAAAGTCAGTGCCTTTAAGCTCAGATTTGTCCGTGTTGCCATCTGAGGCACCACAGGGCAGGAAAGGCCCCCCCTGGGGCTGGCATTTGGTAAACCAGTCAGAGTTGGGAGCGCCAGCTCTGTGGGATACGTGGACAAATGCATGTAAAACAGAAGTATAAAAAGACAAACGAGGCAGTCTCCGCCTGTAGTCTCAGCCAGAAATACCTGGACGTGCCTGCCTCCAGATGACGTGTAATAAAGGGCAGTTTTGTGCACATGCTTAGAAAAAGAGACAAAAATGATCTTGTGGTATCTCAACAGAACCTGAAGAACAACAACAGATCAAGTTCAGAGCTGATGTTAATGAAGCCTCATTTTTTTTTAATTTTTTCAGTAGAACACAATGCCACCATCTGGTTATGCAAAAGAGGAGGTGACGTGAGAATGCTTATCCTAAGTAATGCAAACACAGTCTTTTGTTTGGCAGCTCTGATTACCAAGGCTACCATGCAGTACAGCCGTGGCTGTCACAGCAGGGTGAGCTACATGTAATTCAAAGAAACTCAAAGGAGGAAAGGAAAGTGTGTCATTGTGACACAGCACACCACCTCACACAAAATGAACTGTGACCTCTGCTTTTAACCCATCACCAAAGTGAACACTTTAAGCGCCCGGGGAACAGTGCCATGTTCAGAGCCCCTCATTGGTAACTTGGGAGCTGGTGGACTCGAACCTGAAACCTCCGCTTCCTTAATCACTAAGCCACCACTGAAGAATTTCTACTTCTCCCTCTGGACTGCTGCTCTGATCGATGCTATTAAGGCGTTATATAATTTTCTGGAAGAAATGATTTTTAACAGAACAACATCTGTTGTCAACGTCTCGCCTTCTTTGTTGTTCACTTTCCTTCCACTGCTCTCCGTTCAACTTTGATCACTCTCAGTCAGGGGAAAGGGAAATTCTCAGTGATCAGTGTGTTCTGAGACCTGCATGTGTGGACAAGTTCTCTGCGGGTCCCTGCGGCTTTTAGCATCCAGTATAATTGGATACAATGGGACTGCAGACACCTATCGTCCCTCAGAAGGCCTTGTTGTTGTACCACTAAAGCTAACAAGTACCAGACTTCCTCGAGGAGTTTTTTGCATGAGTAGGCATAAGCAGATGAATGAAATGAAAATATAGTTGCCTTTGCCTCGATGCCTATGTGTGCATCCACTGCATCATCCAGATACAAGCCTGTATCTCTGGCTTTGCTTGGCATTCTGGTGGCACATCCAATCAGACCTCGGGGGGTGGGGGGGTGTTCTCGTGCAGCCGGAATCAGCAGTCAATCATGATGAGGTCTGATGCCTGACGAGAAAAGGGCGCAGTGCACCCTCCCAAACCACAGTCATCAGACTCCTTTCAATGCAGAGCACGGGCACATGCACATCTGGGTCTTGACATTGCAGTTTTCTCCTCTTGTGAAGTGCTGGCACTGACTGTCGGCTGTAGGAATGTGGACGGCAGCCTAATAAAATAAAAATTAAACTATATTGTATATACTATACATAGATTGTGTAATTGTACACGGTCCACTGTATGAACAGCAGTGCTTCAGCAGATACAGCAAGTCACTTCTGTTTCTGAAGGTCGGGACATCAATCTCAGGCTCTACAGACCGACACAGTCTGTGTCCTTCAGGTTTTTGTCCCAGAGCTGCGTAGATGAGAAAGGTTGCGTTAGTGAAGCAATCTAGCAGAATATCTCTAGTCGTTTGAATATCTCTAAGTGCTTAAGAACTCTGCTTAAAAAGCAGATAAATAAACATAATGTCCCATAATTGCTCTTATTGTAGGTGTGTAAAAAGGAGTAAAGAGGAATTTTGGGTTAAAACTAAGTCATGAAGTTTCTCCCATTTCTTCTGCAGGGGCTGCTTTTTATTCATTTTCAATTCCCTGGTTTATGAGATCAGTGCATTGGTAAACCATTATTCTGTTACAAAGAACAACCAATACAGCAGCTGCACTGTTTGTCTTTGCATGTATTTTCGGAAGATTAACTGCAGCTAACCACAGCAAGACAGGTTAAGCTCACATATCCCTGTCCAGATGCCTCTGGCACTAAACACCCCGGGAGCTGCCTGGCTGTACAACGTTCAATTTCAAGTTTTGTTCATGTCTCCCCACAGGCTGAGGATGAGGAGGAAGAGGACCAGCCTCTGAGTCTGTCCTGGCCCGAATCAAACCGCAAGCGCTTCACCTACCTCCTTATTATACCCATCGTCCTCCCCCTGTGGCTAACACTCCCTGACGTCAGGAAAGCGGTGTGTGTTTTGTTTGGGGAGACAAACTATTGTTATCAGAAGTCATTACCTTTTCTTAGTGACCATGAATAACATTTTTTTTTCAGTCATCAAAGAAGTTCTTCCCGGTCACCTTCTTGGGCGCCATCTCCTGGATTGCCGGCTTCTCGTATCTAATGGTGTGGTGGGCTCACCAGGTACAAAGTCGAGTCTATGTTTACATTTCAGTGGAGGAAATAGTAAAAAGTGATTTGAATAATAGCCAAATAATAAAATATAGAGTATAAAAATAACTTCATCTGTGTGGAAAAAAAATGTTTTTGATCAACTCAGTGGATTGTCAGAGTAGAGCTTTGTCACCTCCCTCCATTCAGAAGCAGGATAATATGAAAAGGTTGGAATAATAGATTGAGTTGTATTGGTCCTAAAGCCTGGTTTTTCTGCTTTTATTTATACAGGTTGGAGAGACCATTGGGATTACGGAGGAGATTATGGGCCTGACTATATTAGCAGCTGGAACCTCCATCCCTGACCTCATCACCAGTGTCATTGTGGCACGCAAGGGTCTGGGGGATATGGCTGTCTCCAGCTCAGTGGGCTCCAACATCTTTGACATTACTGTTGGGTAGGTTGGAGATTCCTGTTCAATACTATTCTATAAAAATTGAAGGTCAACATTTGGGGGATAACAATAATGGAAATGAGAAATGTATTTACATTGAGTGTCATCCTTGAGAGACCAGATGTTCTTTGTAAATCAACAGACCACGTTAATCAAAGGTAAAAGTGCATAAAAAGCAACGTCTGCTAAAGTTAAGGAGCTTGGAACATGTCTAAAGAACAGGTTGTGATTTATGACAGTACTGACTTTAAGTATAATTTCAAGATTTGTTTTCAGCATAAACATATCACCTCCTGCAGTACCCTCATTTCACCCTTTGGGGTGACTCATTGACAGCTGTTGTGGGACGTTACCTGATCCGTGTTTTCGTGTGTTTGCAGACTGCCATTCCCCTGGCTCCTCTGGTCCTTCCTTAACAACATGAAGCCAGTGCAGGTCAGCTCCAACGGCCTGTTCTGTGCCATCGTGCTCCTCTTCCTCATGCTGCTCTTCGTCATCGTCTCCATCGCCGCCTGCAAGTGGCGCATGAGCAAGCTGCTGGGCTTCATCATGTTTATGCTGTACTTTGTCTTCCTGGTGGTCAGCGTCATGCTGGAGGACAAGGTCATTTCCTGTCCGGTGTCCGTCTGATGGACCTGACTTTCTTTGCGTCGTTTAAACCCATCATCACTAACAATACAGCCATGTTTCCTGACTGACGTCACTTTTAACTGATCTTTACGACACTTCATTCCAGGAACAAAAGAACTGATTTAAATACTATTATATAAAACTATATAAAACCATATATGAATATTTTATTTATTTATTTAACATTTATTTGGCTGACTAAGAGTAGATCTGGCCTGGATGAATTTTATTTATTATAATGAATATTTAACAGCGGGTGAAAGGGATTGTGGGTGCATCAGTGAAATACAGTTGGGCTTCAAGATACGAGTTGAATCCGTTCCACAACAGCACTCCTATGTTGATCAGCTCGTCTCTCAGCTGCATTTCCCCCATTAGAAATAACTAAAAACCAACTAATTAATTCCAGCCCCCCAGAAATATACTTTATACTAATCCCCCCTCATCTAAACATCAAAAACATAGATATCAACGAAAGAACTCCGTTGAGCACTCATAACTCGATGTTTCGTCGTATCACGAGGAAACATTTGCTTACTCCTAACTTGGAAAACTCAGATTTCAGGCAGCTCGTATCTCAAGGCCCCACTGTATAGACACATTATGCATGTCAATAATGTTACCAGATATGGCCACTGACCTTTTGTGAAGTGTTGGGTTAAACAGAAAACTAGCTTTCCTTTTAAATACTAAGACTAATACTAATACTGATTAAGAACATTGGGCTGGAAGTATGGTTGTACTTCTGCCATCAACAAGAGTGAAGAGGAATTTGTGGAATTTGATGCTAGATGCTGAAGATGCTTTTCCCATCTTGTGGTACTGAGTGAAGGTTCTCCTCCGGGTTTTCACTTGAGCAACAGAGAAGAAAAGAAACTAGACAGACTTGTTCTTCGTCCCAGTGTCAGTGTGAACACCTTCCCTTCTACTTGGGATGTGATGTTTTCATTTTCAAAGGACTTTGGGATTCATTTTCATCAAACCTACAGCGTAGCATTAGCTGTACCGTAGCAGGATTAGCAATTGGAGTCCTTTTGACGTTTGTATCATTTTTTTGGTTTTTGCCATTTTGTCATTGTACAAACAGGGTTCAGGCTTCACGTGCACCGACTGATTAAGACGAGCATCTCAAATTATATGCCCACCTAGAGCAGGTGTAATTCACACTCATTTCTATTGCATCATGAAGTGGATGTCAAAATAGTACGGTATAAAAAAAACTTTACAGTGTTCATCATGGTTTACGTAGATTAGTGGTAAAGAGTAGTGTAACGTTGACACTAGAGCTGGAATCAACTGCATGAAAATAATTATAAGACACTCAGAGCTGCATCATAACCATGGGAATCTAAGGAGTTCTATACTAAACTGTATACTTTTTTAAAGCTACTTCTTAATGCAAAGCAGTGCTCGATCTCTAGGTAGAAAAACACCACGTATACGGTCAAAATTATTTAATCCAATTTGTGCGATTTCTTTTCTATTCAAAGGTGCTTTGGTGTGCATGCGTGCAAACAGCGTTTAAAGTCATGACACAATGACAACACCTTCATTTTACCTACGACTGAAGGTGAAACTACCAGTATTTTGCAACAGACTGCAAAAAACCCATGTATATATTAAAAAATAAAACAGAAACCACAATCTCTTTAACCTAGATAGAAAGTAGAAACCACAGATTAAACAGCAATATACCATGTGTGTCACTGTCTAGAATTGACCCCCCCCCAGCCCCCCCTCGTCCCATGTGTCTGTTTCTCTTCCTGTCTGACATGGTCCACATGACCCACGACCCCCTTCCTGTTAGCGCTGGCCAGAAATACCCGCTTTACCTCAGCACAGCCGCTGTACAGCAGCTTAGTAGAAACACGGTATCTGTAAAATAGTAGTAAATAGATTCTCTGAGTGTGTGAGGAAAAACTGCATGCAAAGAACTTTGGGCTGGTTCCCCACTGACTGTACAGCTGGGGCGATCCACCAATGTATTTATGTTCACTTTTATGCATCCATTCAGAGATGAACACCAAGAAATCACTGGTTTTAATTTGTAAATATCATCTTTGTTTTTGTTGTAGTTAGAAAACAAATCAGATGGCCTACACCTTCATTTTGAATTTTTTTCTGGAAATGGGAAGCGGCAGGAAAGACTCGAGGGGCATTTATTTCAACAACCCCTCAGAAAGGCATTTCCTCCTCCTCCACGTCGAGTATATTTTTGCCTCATCATCTCACTTTGTCAGAACATGAATTAATAATCAACTTAAAAAAGAAAATCAAACTAAATTTGTTAGAAATCTGCACTAAACCTAACATTGAAAAACTATTAGGCTAAATAAAACTAGCAATTTCCCCCCAAAAATTATCTTATTTATGGTCTTATTTATCCTTAAACAACAAAAATATAATTATCTTAAATGTTCTGACTTCTGCTGTCTGCTGTGTGTGCACAGAAGTATTCACGTCCCTCCCCCAGTGCTTTATGGTGAAGGTGAAGAAAAATATAATACACATGCACAAAAGAACTAAACTGGGATTATCAGATGACCTTGGCATGGAATGTGGTTTCAGACAGTGAAACGTGCACACCCATTGACATTCTTCCTGTTTTATTTTCTTGGTGTTGATGTAAGATTTCTTCAAAGTGTACATATATACAGATGCAAATGAATAATATAATCTATATGTGAAAAAGAAATGTCTCTTTATGTAAAAACACAAAGTATATAATGAAACAAATAAAGAGGTAAATTGAAATATGCACACTGCATGTGTGTTTTTCTTTCTTTCTTTCTTTAATTTATTCTTCATGTTCCAGTGATGGCGGACGAATTGTTGTTGATGTGTGAAGTTTCATTCAGGTCAAGTTTTATCAGCCTTTACCGGTGTCCCCGCAAGGTCAGTGAATCTTTTGAATGTACTTCCGGCTTATGTTAGGATGAGTAATGGCGTATGGCGCCCTCTAGAGATACAATCCCGATACTTCCATGTAAAGGTAACAAACCCTGTCTTAGATGTGGTACTTTTGTTTTTAGGTCTTTAGAGAAGAATAGATTTGCGAAAAACAGTTTTTATTACTTATTACTTTTTCATTACAAATAATTATTACTTTTTATTTTTCACACTATATGACACTTTTCATTATTATTTAAGTCTAGTAATTTTACTTAAGATTTGGACCATGGCTAAATACATTTATTTATAAAATATTGAGTGATCTGAAATTGTACGTTTTGTTTAATTTGCTACATTTTCACCAGGAGGATGTGTGTTTATATGGTCTTTATAAAAGCATAAAACCTTTTCGTCCTGTCGTTCCATGTTCCACATTTAATGACTTCAGGAAAAAAGCATCTAAAAGTTCAGCGATTTTATCTTTCCTGAGTCACCAGACTGCTTAAAACTAAATAAAGAATATTTGACAATTCTCCTTAAATTTGTGAGTCAGCTGTGTGTTCTGCCTGTGTGTGGGGGGATTTCCCCTCCTCCGACACACATTTTACAACAGACCAACTCACTTTCTAACTCATTTGCCAGCAGTTGATATACTCCACATGGCCATGAGCTCGAGGTTAGAGGCAGCAAGGACGGCTTGTTTAGCGAGTCAGCTCACTGTCTGCCAGACTTTGCTCTGTGACTTCATCTACCGGCTGTTACAGGGTGTGCTTTCCTTTGATTCAGCAAAAACAAAATCTCAGTGGAGGTTCCCGGGCCAAGTCCTGAATGCACTCTCATGCATGGAGGCTTGTCCGAGGCAGACGTTGACTCCAGATTGAGCGAATAGCTTGAAAATATCTCTCATACACAGGCGAGTCATCACCAAAAGTGCATTGTTTAGCTGTTCTAGGAGGGTTCATGTGGGGAGTGTTTTTCCCTGACTACTTACAAAACAGGGTCTCAGCGGACCTCAGACCATACGATGACTAACAAGAGTCCCTGTGTACATGTGAAGTATTAAGTGCTGCACATGCGGTTGTGTGAATCAGCTAGAGCAATGTCTGAGAAAGGATTTCATCTTGCTCAGAGAAAATCACTAGACCAGACCCAGGTGCTGCCATTAAAATTAAATCTGACTTTTGGCTTGTTTCTTCAGGAGTCTCTGAAGCCATTTGTCGTCCTCGTTTCGATACATGAACTGTCCCTGTTCTCTTTCACAAAGTCTTTTTTTCCTGCCTCACAACTTTATTTCCAACATCCTCTGTCCTCTCCACAGTAACTTTATCTTCAAAGACCAAATTGTCCTCTCAGTTGTTAGATGCAACCAGGCTCTTTTAGAAAGAAACCACAGGCACAGAATGCACAAACATACGGAATAATGTGCTCAAAATATCATTGCTAGTCTAATGCAACATGAGCAGGCAAATTTGTTTTTGAGTTTGACTTGATTATTCTGTGGATGTTTAAAAATTGCAGCTTTGGTTGTTTTTTTGTTTGTTTTTTTTTTTTGTTTGTTTGTTTTTTTGTTTTTTGTTTTTTTGTCTTTTGATGTTAAAGGTCACCGACCCCTGACAAGCTCATTGTGGAAGTCTTAGTTCAACCTAAACCTTTTTTTAATTAAGTTCTGAAAGTCTTATAGGTCATACTAAAGGTCAGCTGACATCAAAGAAGTCCAAGTTAAACTGACAATCTATGGTAGGATAGATACTTCAAGAGACAAAACTTCAGAACAAATGCATGTTATATATATCTTGTATCTGTTTGCCACATGTGCTGTATCGTTTACTTTAAAAAGCTGAAAATATACAAATGATTCCAGGGTCTTAGAAGGGTTTAGGCACCTGACGATAAGGAATTTACCATTTTCCTTTTCATTCTACACATTTTGCAGCAAGTTGTTTAAATCTATAGCATCCAGTTTTGCTTTGATATTTTTAGGAATGAAATCTGATTCAAAGGTCATTTTGACCACAGAATGTTGTGCCATGTGTAATTTTGCTGTCCTTGGAGCCATATTCTCAGCTGCTTTGTTGCTAACTGGTCTTCCAAAGGAGTGTCTTTAACCTACAGTAGTGGGCCGACCTGTTGCTCTGAATGATATAAGCACTCGCGGAAAACTCCTTATGTTCTATTGGCAGTTTGGTAACCATAATAAACAAATGCTAACTGTACGTAATGGAATTGTTAAGGCTGTCAGCTCACGTAATCGTCTTCTACTTCAACGTGTTTTCTCTGTGGGAGTTGACAGGTGTGGCCACTGTTGACACCTTAGGAAGTGAGTCATCAGTGTCGATGAGCTTAAGTCAACTAGGATTGTCAAATTGTTTCAGAGAAAATATAATAAGCCTTGTTCTTCAGCTAACGTGTGAATTCAGATTGTCTGCTTCAGCAAAAAATGGAAGTCACAAAGCCTGATGCAGCAAAACGAGGGGAGAACTAGCTTTAGTTTGAGACAAACAGTAAGGCAAATGTACTGCAATCCAAAGTACACAATGTAAAATAAAAATAAGTATATTGTAGTAAATTAGCATACAATGCTGCAAATACTAATACTCAGTGCCATCATGCCTTTAGTGGAAGAAACTGTTTCTTTTTTTGTAATGACTACTGCTGACTCTTCAGCATGAATCACTTCTGTGAGCTGTAAAACAGTGTTTTCATAATAATGACAATGCAAAAAATGTGTCAGATGTAAGATGTGCCAGGCAATGAGTGCTGCTTACCATTCGCACAAAGGGAAGGCTGGTTGTAGTTAAGGGTCATAAAGTCATTTTTCCTGTTCTGAACGGCCACCACAGTCCGGTCTAGACGGGTTTTGAATCACTTGGTGTGATTCATAGTTGAACCTGAACATGTAGTCATGGTTCATTTTGTGTGTGGATCAGCAAGTCACATTTTTGTTCTGACCTGGAACATTTCATTCATGCCTTGTCACCACTTAATATGAAATAAAAGTGCTAGTATAACAGACACTGTTATAACCCAGAGAAATGACATAGAATAGAAAGAATAGAAAATGATACCAAAAAAGTGCACACTACCTTTTATTTTAGACCAGGGGTGCCCAATAAGTAGATCAGGATCTACCAGAAGATCTCAAAGGGAGTGCTGGTAGATCCTGAGCAATTCTATTTTAAGAAGCTAATCACTACAGCTACACCATAGAAGCATTGAATCAGAGCATATTGTGCCATACAACTACAGCCTTTTAATAAAATCTCCCAAGCCAAAAAAGTGTGGACATCTCTGTTTAAGACTGTCATTACCCAGAGACGTTGTTTTTCTAAAAGAATACCATTTAAAAAGAGAAAAAGCAAAAAAATAATAAACAGTCCTGATAAGACATACAATAAATAATCAGCATGGCAACAATGATAACAGGTTAATAAACAGTCCTGATAAGACATACAATATTTATATATCTTGCATGCTGAATAAATAAAATTGGTTAGACCCATCACAGTGGTATCAATAGTAGTAGTAGTAGTAGTAGTAGTAGTAGTAGTAGAAGTAGTAGAAGTGAATTAGAGCAGTGCAGTTATCCCTTCCTGCCACAAGAGGGCTCTGGGTTCAGTGCTTACCACTCTCAGGTTGGGCTTCAACTGCTGACCATTGAAATGCTTTAGGGAATCCATTGAAATGTTGAATGGACATTTACAAGCTAAGTGCTTGTTGTTGTTGTTGTTTTTTAAGTGTGAGTGCTTGTTGTTGTTGTTGTTGTTTTTTAAGTGTTATACTCATATGAGCTGGATGTTTACGATATAGGGTGGTACAGGGAAGTGGTCCTGGATGATGACTGATCCCATCCAGGGTTGGGGTCAGTCATCATCTAAGATCACTTCACTGCCCTACTTCCGGTGAAATTGGGTCAGTATGCGATTCCTCGTCTGCGCCCATAGGTGCCTGGAGTCATAGACACACCTACCGCCCTGTGAACAGTCCTGTACACTCATCCACCGCCTGTGTGACCGCATACAAGTGGGCGGTTCCTAAGAAACTTTTCTTTTCTTTTTTTAAAATATCTCTTACACCGTCAGTCGACTTTCACTTAAATTGACGACAGACTCCAGAACACTAAAGTGTGGAACGAGAATGGGATCAGAGGCGCACTCGGACTGTGATGTTCCACGCACTGCTGTAGGTAGAAAACCATGATGATAAATACAACGGTCAACGGTCGCTGATTATCGGTTATCGCACTTTTTCTTCTCATTATGATGATTGTATTTTTAATCGTATTCTACTTTGGCTGATGGAAAACCGCGTGGGGTTGTTTGGTTGTTTCCACTCACGTTTTACAACTCCTTGGTGACACCATCAACAAGAGCAGTTAAGCAGTTCAGTTGGTGCAGTTAAGCCAAGATCGCCTGGATGAAGAGAATGGTCTATCCACAGAGCACAAGTGGATGAACATGGGACTTGGAAAGAAGGCAAGATGTTGGCAAAGCTGTTGATCATAAGAACCCTGCTATGCCATCATATTGCCATTTTTCTGTACCCTCCACTGCCACAAAACTTCCACTGACCTTTGGTAAATGTCATTAAATTCGTTATAATCACATCTGTTTTTAATTTTAATATTAATTAACTCAATTTAATTTAAAATGTTATCTTACTAGAAAAATGTTATTATTCTGTCTCTGAATATTCATAGTATTCACATTATATTCAGATGTTACTGTGTGTTGTATTTAAAACAAAGATGTTTTACTGTCCATGTGTATCACTTTTGACCTGTTTAATCCCATACATTACGTGCATCCTGTATTTTGATCTTCATATTAAAATATAATAATTATTTTTTTAAATTTCCAAATGGCCTGTTCTGATTTATATTAATTTTTCCTTAGTTCAATGGCTGGTGCTTTGGGACAGTTTTAAGCACTTTTGAAGTAATTTAATGACTTGCTGTGGTGACATTTTAATGAAACAGACAATAGATGGCAAAGGAATGATTCTTATACTTGGAATATATTATCTTTAAAAATGTGAAGTAATGGTATAAATGTGCTGTTGTAATGTGTTCCACAGAACTGACTAAAGGCACATTTTGTATATTTATGAAAGGATTGTTTTGTCCCCCATCCATACTCATCCACTTTGCCAGGTTGCAGGGGCAGCAGTCTCTACAACCACCACCCAATCACACTGCACCCCCCTAAACCTTCCTGTGGGTGGTGAGTCCACTGGAAGGTACCAACCGCTCTAACCAGGATTCGATCTTGCCCAGGAGGTGAACCCTGGGGTTTCAATGACAGAGGCATTGCCTCTGGGCCAAAGCACCACTGTTTTGTGCCCTGACATGTATAATGGGTTTAAGTGTTTTAAAATCTGTCAACTATGGTAATACAGTATGTGTATATAAATCTTATTTTGTTTCTTAAAAAAAAAATAAAAAAAGACAACAGTTATAGTGATAAGGAGGAGGCTATGGAACACATAGCCTCCTCCACAATAAATAAATGTTAATTGCCTCGATGTTTGTATAATACAATGAAAAAAAATAAACTATGTTAACAAGTTTTTGATGCTTTATATTTTCATTTATCAATATTTTTTCCTCAAATTTGAAACAAATTAAAACCCACTGCATTTAAGAAAAAACATTTTCTATTTCTTTATTTTTAATGGTACAACGGAGCTTGTTTATTGTACACATTTCAAATAACGTGGTTTATCACATGGTCCGGTCATGTGACAATGTGACGTCACATGCTCACTTCCGCCTGTGCCTGTGCACCGGAAAAACAAGCCGGGTTCATTTTCTCCACTGCAGCTGGTTTGACAGTTTGAACACGAGGAGTTTATCGTTAAAGGTAAGAGCTGAACTGTACACTGATGTTCGTTCTGTAAATCGTTGTTTTAAACTTGTAATAAAACGGGCGATTATTGGAAGCAGCACTGGACTTTACTGCTGGCTGCATGCTTCATTACACACGTAGAGCAAAGTTTAATTAAGGGAATGCATGGTATCTAGTTAAGGTACTGTATCAATTTTCACTTCTTCAGGCAACAATTGTAAAACCTGTACATATTTTCCATATGGAGTTAATGGCCACATGTGTAATTAGTCTGATCATGTGCACCTGTGCTTGCCCTTTTGGATCCTAAGTTAATAATCTGTAATGCTAAAACAAAATCCACAAACGCTGTTCTTTGCGTATGTGTGTGGTTATGTTTGGATCACAGTCAATTAAGTGTGAGTCAAAGTTTATGTTTGAGTGGGTTAAGGTTGAGACAAAATAGGAAGTGATTTTATAGACATGTTTTAGTACATCATATTTTGTTGTTGTTTTCATAGAATTATTGAACAGAAATATTTAGTCATTTATGCAACTGGAAACAACAACAATAGTGGGGGCCAGGGGATGTAGGGGTTCACAGACTGTAAGTAGTTTTAATTATGTACATGTATATTGCTCAGGAACTATAACACAAAATATTCAACCATTTAGCTTTTGTGCATTGGAAAGCCCACTCTAATATAATGGATGTACGTTTTTTAAAATTTCCATAGTATATTTTAAAACCACGCCTAATAGTCTTTATTTTTTACATTCATCTAATGTTTTTGTTTTGCAGTTTTTATTATTTGTAGCTTTGCAAAACTTGTTCCTTTAAAATAATGAATATCAAAAAAGTGCTTGTGTTTTAATCAACAATTTGTTATTATAGTTTAAAAATGGATTTTTAAATTAAAAGTTTTTTTTAAAAGTTTTAAAAATGGATAATGGGATTCAAAATAACAGGTATTTAAAAATGGATAATGGGATTCAAAATGAAATATGTTCTTACTTCTTTATATTTTAATTATTTTGTTATGTAACATCAACACTGTTGTGTCTCTCTGGCAGAGATGAATAAAGAGAACTTTGCCCTCAGTGAGAAGATAGTTTCAGCCGCCTATGTCCGACAGGGGAGTCAGGCACGACGCAGCCATGAACAGCTCATCAGACATTTACTGGAACAGGTACAAGAAAAAAATCAACTCCATGTTCATTCAGAGTCTTGGTGAACGTACACTAACAACTTTTCATGTTGTGTGCATTTCAGGGAAAGTGTCCGGAAGAAGGTTGGAGTGAGAGCACTATAGAGCTCTTCCTTAATGAACTGGCAGTGATGGACAGCAATAACTTCCTGGGGAACTGTGGCGTTGGGGAGAGAGAAGGTCGGGTGGCGTCAGGTCTGGTGGCAAGGAGACATTACAGGTAAAATTTAATAAAACACTACATTAATACATCAATGCTTTCTCTGTGTAAATTGTAGACATTAAAGATAACATCCCTATTATCAGAAAAATAAGTGAAAATAACTACATATTTACAGTACTTTACAGCTAAATAAATCTTTAAAATCAGTACATTAAAATTAGGAATATATTTAAAAATAAACTTTGGCAATCATCAATCAGAGAGTTGATTAATAAATTGTGTATACATTTTGATTTCATTTACTATATACAGAACAGTGTTTGTTCTGATCACTATCTTCTTCTACACAAACATGTATTTTGTAAAAACAACAACATTTGTAAATAAATACTGGCCAATTCAAAAAAGCATGGAATGTGGACCATTTTGGTCGATATATTATTAAGTCTTGTGTGGGATTTTGTTTTGTTTGAATTCTTCCTGAATGTTAAAGCTTGATTAGACTTGATTAGAGCCCACTGTATTATAGCATTATTATTTTCCCTCAAATTTCTCACCGATCTAAGGTTCACTTCATTCTTGTAAATGTGTCCTGTTATGACGCTGGGCTGTCCTTATAGGTTGATTCATGGCATAGGTCGATCAGGTGACATTGCTGCAGTTCAGCCAAAAGCTGCAGGATCCAGTCTCCTCAACAAGCTCACCAACTCCATCGTGTTGGACATCTTGAAGGTTGCAGGTGCGTTTGTTTCGTCTGCCGAACAATTAAAATACATAACCCTATGTTCATCTTTTATTCTCTCTCAGTCTCTAACATTCTAGTCAGCAAACAGTGAAAATTGTCTTGATTTATGCTCTTGTGAGGAAAAAACAGACAGCAAACCAAAAGGATCTCAAAATTCACCCATCAGCATCATTTCCAAATTGGTCTCATTCATTTCAGACATCAAATCAAGATTTTGATCACAGTGTTTGTGTTTATTAAAGATGGCCAGGTGTTAATGGAAAAAAAGAGCATTTTATGTTTTGGTTCTTGTGGATCACAGGTGTTCGCAGTGTGGCCAGCTGCTTTGTGGTTCCCATGGCAACAGGAATGAGCTTGACTCTGTGCTTCTTGGCACTGCGTCATCAAAGACCCAAGGCCCGCTACATCATCTGGCCTCGCATTGACCAGAAGTCCTGTTTCAAAGCCATGATTACAGCAGGTGACGTGATATTCATATTTGAACAGCAGTGCAGCTACAAAGCGCCACACCACTGATTTATGTTTAAATAAATAACACCAAAGACTCCGGCATTCTGCTGCTCATTCCAAAAATGTTTCATTAGGCTACGAACCAGTTGTGGTTGAGAACGTTCTTGAGGGCGACGAGTTGCGCACTGACTTGGTCACAGTTGAGCGGAAGATCGAAGAGCTCGGAGCAGAGAACATACTTTGTGTTCATTCCACAACGTCCTGCTTTGCGCCAAGAGTTCCTGACAGGTAAGACAGATCCTGATTTATTGTCACGTACTTTTATTATTTCTACACTGGTGACTTTAGTGGATTCTGAAATGCCGTAAACTTGTCTTTGCAGGCTGGAAGAGCTGTCAACAATGTGTACAAAACATAATATTCCTCACATAGTCAACAACGCTTATGGTGTTCAGTCGTCCAAATGCATGCACCTTATACAACAGGTAGGCCTTGCTTATTAGCTAGGATTATATAATACATGTATTACATAGAAAGAAGCAGAATATTATATATTGTATATTATATTTATTATCCACAAATCATTTCGTTTTTGCCTTTACAATCCAAGGCATTTTAATAAATTTCAACACTTTCTAGGATCAGTTTGTACCTTGACAGTAAATACATGTAAACTAATTGTAAACTGTTAATACATGTTCGTTTATACTTTTTTATACTTTTTTGCACTCGTTTTATACAATGAAAAGTGAACATATAAACAAAATAAATGGCTATTGAATGTGCCGTCAGGGGGCTCGTGTTGGACGAGTCGATGCCTTTGTGCAGAGCTTGGACAAGAACTTTATGGTTCCAGTAGGTGGCGCCATAATTGCAGGATTTGACGAGGCCTTTATACAGGAGATCAGTAAAATGTACCCAGGTGAGTTAATTTCTCATAGCATGTACTGCATACACTAGCTGAATAGATGTATGCCTTTATAATATGTTTACATATTTTTAACATGTGTTGGATAGTTTTTTTTTCTTTTTCTTCTGACTAAAAAGTGTCTTTGTTATATTGTTTTCCTTTGTCAAAGGAAAACATTCTGTAGAAAAAAAAATATTTTGGCATAAAATTATTACCAGAAAGGTGTACGGGGTAATACTTGTTCTTTTAAAAAAAAAAATCAAATAGTTCTTACTGAACCGAGACCCAAATTCTGTCATTTTCAATGTTCTCTGTATCCAGGTCGAGCATCAGCCTCACCCTCCCTTGACGTCCTCATCACCCTCCTCACTCTGGGAGCCAAAGGCTACAAGAAACTTCTGTCAGAACGAAAGGTGAGAAAACAGCAGTTACAACAACTTCATCATCGCCAAGGTCTGGTGAGGTGGCCACACACATAGAGAGGGTTGTGTCCTCTGCACAGATTCAACTTTAGTTCAGAAGCCTGACCAAATGATAAGGGTTGTTAACAGTTTACACGCCACAGCAAAGATGTACAGTAATCACTAAAATCCACCAACTTCATGAAGAAAAATGAGTTATACTTTTTACATATTTCTTTTTCATATTAACCATAAATCCATTATTTGGATTAGCTAATAAAAATAGGTGTGAAACACTGGGAATCCTGCTACACGCCCTTATCAAATGTACATTAAATATACTGCCCATGGACTAAATACAGTATATATGTTGAGATATGGCTCTTGGCCACAGTCACAGTATTGACTGAATACATTTCAAACAGCCCTACATTAGGGCGTGGCTTAGGCCTGTTTTTCCCATTCAAACCTGGCTGATTCTGAGAGAATAGTAAAAAGACATGCTTTCTATTTTCACATCTCATACTGTACAAGGTTCTATCAAAATAAACAGAACTTCAATCTAGTCAGATATGGATATCTGTGAGACTTTTTGAGATTTTTTTCTAATGTTCAATGTATCATTCAACTTTAGCTTAGTTTAGAGTTTAGGTCTTCTTCTGCAGCTAAAACCAAACAGCATAGGTTGATATGAACACGTAGAAAATGCAGCAGTGTAAACCATAGTTCCAAGCTGTTCTTTCTTCTATGTATGTGCTGTGTCGACAGCTACCCCCAGGAGAACAGATTACAAAGGTAGTATAGAATTGCAGAGGACTTTGGTCAGTCCGTGTGCAACTGTGCATGTGGGATGCAGTTTCTCAGCTGCAGTCTGTCTGAGGATGAGCCTCTGGAAGGAGCAGTGGGCGTCGAGCAGGGCGGTGTACTCTGTAGCAAGATAATATTGATCCTGAAGATTTACAAAATACGGCCCTGGTGGCTGACTGGTGTACAACAGACCTCCTAACAGTCCACCTATCTCCCTCCTCAAAATGAGAAGCACTGCAGCATTCTTACATTGTCAAATTGTTCTATCAAATGTGCAGCATTAATGTCTGTTTTACCTGATGCTTGGACCCTTGATTTCAAAAACACACCATGACTGTTGCACACATTTAAATCTATCTGAAGGACTCCTATCCAAACACTCCCTCAGGAAGCGGGACACTAAACATAACACTATGATCGTGAAATCGAGCCTGGAGCAGAAATATAAATCTAGGTAATTCCTCCTGGCCTCTCACATGACCTAGTGCCATCAAGGCTCATTGATCTTTTCTTGGTCCATACGATGCATAATTAATGTGTGGGACCCATTTTCCGGAGTGTGTGGAGAAGTGAGTGATTTCTACACACCCTTCTCACACAGCAGCAGATATTCATTTTAGTTTTAAGTGACCATTTTTAAGATCTGAGTTTGGGAAAAGGCCAGAGGATGGCGTCTGTTTTGGGTCCGTATCAAGTAAAGTGGACAAAAACTCAGTCAGCTCAGTATTTCTTACCAGGCTTTTTTTTTTTTTTTTTTTAAAAAACAAAACAAAAACAAAGGATGCTTAATATCATCAAGGGGCTGTTTGTGTTTAAGTCTGTGACGTAAATGATATTGTTTCCTTTTTGATGGTTCCAAATTGGGAGCCTGTGAGTCAGCAGAGTTCACCCACAAACACACACTAGTGTGTGCATACATATCCACACAGTGTTAGAGAGTGCAGGGCTTTTAATGTGCAGTGCCTCACTGGGGAATCTGGCATCAGTAGCTGGCAACAAACACTGAGCTCTGTTGCTGTGCTGCCCCCTCCTTCATCACATCTGCTCCACTCTTCCATAGTACCGCACACATTCAGCTGCTTATTTCCCAGTAATGAAACGCGCTGTGTCAGCATTATTTATAATAATAAACTCTAACTAACTCATCCCTGAAGTGGCGATGTGATGAAAAGGTCACCACCAAAGATGCAAAGGAAGCTGATGAAGTTTTAGGAAATGTTTCCAAGCCAACTGAGGGAACACATAAATGGGAGTTTAATTCCATAGGTGATTTACAAATGTAAGAAATTAAAGATTGGCTGAAGCTTAAATGAAACTTGTGTGTGTGACAGGACATTGTCTTTCTATTTATACTTCAGCTCTATTGCTTTGCCCTTGCCCTCTTTTGTTCTGTCTCATGTTTTCTCTGCGTGTGCTTGACCTGCAGGAGATTTATATGCTCCTGGCTCAGGAGCTGAGCACCCTGGCCTCAGCACATGGGGAGAGATTGCTTCACACCCCACATAACCCCATTTCACTGGGTAAGCTCAATTTACAGGCCACAGGTGCCATCAACTTTATCATTTATTTGCGTATCTTGGTTTATTTTGCAGTGTACTTTGTCGATTCTTTTGTTCATTATTGTCAGAGATGAGTGGATTAATGCTGATCCGTTTCTTCTCCCTGCAGCCATGTCTCTGGATGGTCTGCAGGCTGAGAGCGACAAGGCGGTGACGCAGCTGGGCTCCATGCTGTTCACCCGGCAGGTGTCAGGAGCCAGGTATGCAGAGTGTAAATAGGCCAGGGCCGCAGTCTGGCCTGGAAATAGAAACATGCAGAGAAGGGAGAATGAGGATGTGCGTGTGTGCATGTGTGTGAACGTGTGTGTGTTACCATGCACTTTAAAGGGAGGAAAGAAAAGTGTGAAAGTCACCTTTTGTCTTTCTTACGTCCTCAACATCAAATATTTATTTGTCGCTGTGATTAAAGCTAAAAGGATGAGCTGTGTGTTGCCAACACAATGAAGGCAATCATGTGGATGGCAAAGAAGCAGAAGCTACTTTAGATGATTAGACGGCAGATGCTAGCACAGCAGCCTGCTAATTTATTTAATTTATATTTCTATTAGCATCCATAAAGCTATGTTCTCTACACATAGCTGCAGCTTCACCATTAACATTTTATTTTGGGTGGTTTTTTCCAACATTATGATTATTTTATGTTGTGGCTCCACCACAACAAGCCTCAAACCAAACCTCAAACCAACATCACTGTACAGCATCTACTCAAGTCTTTCATCCTTGTCTCACTGCATCAAACTAAATGAAATGCATTGACTTCTGCAATATGACGCATACTAATCTCTAAATGTAATGAATGGCAGCAGGTTATATGTTAACTGTGACCACTGTGAGAGAAGGTTGACTTCTTTGGTGCTCATTTTTACAGTTTCCTCTGTGACCCATTCTCTTTTTAAGGAAAATATATGAACAGAGCTCCTGTTATCACTACGTTGCATTTGTCTCCTATTAACATCATCTCTAATCGTCAGGCCGGTAATTGATTTCACATTTAAATAAGTCAAAGGTGTGCTGACGGTGCAGGAAACGGCAGAGGCTAATGTTTGACTTTATTACTTTGGCGGCAAATTAAGTTCAATGCTTCACTAGGTTTAGACTGCAAATCCAAAAATCTGAAAAGTTATGCTGTGGTTTTATTCTGCTCATCTCACTTTAAAAAAAAAATTCAAAAAAATAACAATGTGGAAGACGTTCTCCCTTATTCCCAAATTGATTGTTGGTTGTGAAAACATCCTGATATCCACTCATTATTTCAGGGTAATACCACTGGGTAAGGAACAGACTATTAGCGGCCACACGTTCCGTGGCTTCATGTCCCACTCTGAAAGCTACCCCTGTCCTTACATCAACGTTGCCTCAGCTGTGGGTATCTCCAAAGAAGACGTGACACTGTGCATGAAACGGCTCGACAAGTGCCTAAAGGCTCTGAAGAAGGAGTTGAACCCGAGCAAAAGCACTTCCCCGGTCTCTCAGCTGAGCCACGAGGATACGACAGACTGACTGAACCAAAGCTGGAGCAGATGTTCTACAGGAGTCTCTGCTTCAAATCACCAATGGCTGCGTTCACAGAAAACACACTCGGCCTTGCTCACAATCAATGAATACCTTAAAGCCCAAACATCTGCTGCAACTAAGTGGAAAAAGATCATTGTGCACAAACCATGGATTCAACAATGTATTGGTCAATTCAAAGACGGTCAGCTATTCATTTTGCAATACTCTATATTTACAGTAATGTGTATTGATAATGAATTATGTCTCTTGTAAGTTTTTCATACACAGATTTAAATTATATTGCCTTCATTTAATAATGAAGTTAATTATCCTATTACTTTCAATAATGACTTAAGTGCAGATTTTCATAAAGATCATGTTGAAATGTGTTTTACCTGTGGCTCCCTTTAAGAACTATTTCTCCTTCTGTTGTTATTGACAGTCACAGTTGTTCAGACTTTTGTGACGACAACTTGATCACTGCCATTGATATACATATGTATATATTTATGTATATGTATGTATATGTATAACATTAACATCAAGTTTACTTTATTAAAATTAGAATATTAGAACGTTGAGGTACTACGACTGGGACCCAAATGACATATGCTTAATTTAATTAACAGAAATAGCAGCGTCAGCAGTTTAATTCTTGCCAAAATGCAACTAATTTATAACCAGTGTTCTGGGATTATAATCTTAATTTCTTCTTTAAAAAAAAAAAAATCCTACTCGTTCACTTTGTGTTTTCTAATCTTACATTCCCTGTAAGATAAGACTGTCTGCTTTACTTCTGGATACATAAAACCTTTCCAGCTTTACACCGTAGTGTGTGTGTGTGTGTGTGTGTGTTGTGCTCCGTCTTCTGCTCTGTGTTGTAACGTGATACGAGTGTAGTTCAGCCATTAACTCCATCTGAAGCCCTAATATTGGATGAGCTCATTTATTTTCTGACTTGGTAACAAATAGCATGTAACAGATAATCAATGGAGAGCGCCAAACATAGCTCTCTCCTGTGTTTAGTGGAGGGAATGTTCTCAGTGCATCTTGGGTATCTTGGAGAGTTTCCTGCCACACTTTAACACAACTTACATGATCTGTTCTTCTGTCAGTAACTCTGAAATGTACATTAAACAAATGGGATCACATTATTGATAATGTATACGCCCACAAGATCTTTTAACCCTTAAATCTTAATTTTAGTCTAATATTAGAAGAAAGGAGAAAAAAGTCCTGAAAAGATTTTAATGGTTTTCCACTTACCAAAATAAATTAGTTTGAGAAGCATAAACTGATTTAGGGGGCTCCTGGCAATATCCAAATGTGTTTTTACTTGTATTTCTGTTGTGCTTCTATCATTGAAGAAACATTTTTTTTCAAGCTCCTATGGGCAAAATGTTAACATCATCAAATATGATCTAAACAAGCTCTGGTTACGTAAAGAAGGCAGCTGCCACTTTTGTGTTGTTGAGATTTTGCACATGTGCCGGACCATGTTGTGCATAAAAGGAACAAAATCTGCAGTTTCCATGTGTTGTAGCAGAACCTGGCACATTCTGCATCCTTTGAGTGTGAGCTGGAGTCAGACGGATGCTGTATCAGCACGCTTTTACTGTTCCCACGCTGAACCATGAGCAAATATAGTGGAAAATCACTGCAGGAGGTTCAGTGCAGCAGAAATGCTTTTGTATAGTGTTGGTGGGCAAAGCCTTAATCATGTGCCGCAGTAGGATGAGAGACATAATCAACTGCAGGAATGTGTTTCAAAACAGATATTAGGTGAATGTGTAAGTGGGTTCTCAAGCTTGATTTTTTTTCTTTCCCTCTCCCTCCTCTGTTAAAGTCAGTGGTTTGCTGGTTTTCTAATCCTCTGCTGATATAGCTGAGATGCTCTGAGAATATATTGTCGGATTTTCTGCCGAATAGTTTTAAAAAAATTCCCTTCTATTGATTTAGTCTACTGCAGTGTGTGAATCAGAAATGTGCTTGCAGCACAGAGCAAAAATCGCAGTTCATTTTTATTCACCTTTAGTGTTTTCTTGTCTCCTTTTGTTCTTACATAACCTGTGTCTTGACAGAGATCCCTCCTCTCCACACACTCGATCATTGGCCCTAACTAACTCGGGGACACTGTGGCTTGACAAACACCCCTCCCTTGCTTGTGGCTCTCAGTGGCTGACAAGTAAAGTTCAGTGATGACTGAGCACCAGAGTCAAACTGACACAGGCACAAATGAGTCTACCAGAGAGAAGGCAGTTTTCTAAATTCAAACCTCTATTTGGTTTGGTTCTTAAAATAGAATTGCTATTGCTTGCAAAGCATAATGGTCAAACTTGTTTTGAAAACTGGAGAAAACAAGCAGACAAACTCCCTTTAGTACAAGTGTTCTCCATGTTTCTGGAAAATCTGTGAACTGAGGAAAAGATTATTTGCTAGTTAAACTAGTTTAATTATCAGCTACCCTTTTGTAGCCCCCCCATTGTCAGCTTCACAAAATAATCTTTAAGGTCTCATTAAAAAGAAAAAAAAAAGATGTAGATATTTGCAGTTAAATGCAAAGGACCTGTCCATGGTGCTGGAGTTCTATGGACCATCCTAATACAGTATACAGTTTGCTACATCATTCTGTTTTAACAAAACGTCATCTGTGCTTGTGTACTTTTATGCCAACAAATAACGTGTAGCTTATAAACCAAAGTTTTATGAGCCAGCAGCTTATCAAGGCTCTCCGCTGTGTGGCGCACGGTTCTTTAGCCGCCAGTTGTGCTGCTGGATTCATAAATAATGAAGGTGGACGGAGCTGGAGCTGCAGCTGATTTGCTGATGTCAGGAAGCCAGTGCTGCATTTCATGGTGCAGGGTGTAAACGCGCGCAGCTATCCGCCTCCTACCGAACCTCTCAGCGAACCCTCACACATGCGAGCCCGCCAAGAAAGATGGTGCCAAGTGTCAAGGTCTGGGCATTGCTGTCCGTGTCGCTGTGCTGTCTGTGTCAGCCGGTTCATTTGAAGAAGGGTTTTCGATGTCCTTCAACATGCAGCTGTTCCAGGGAGTCTATCATGTGCGTCGGGTACTCCAATGTGCCAAGGATTTCCCCAAACGAAATCAATTCCTTGTGAGTATCCTATATATATGTGTATATATTGATATATATATATATATATATATATATATATATATATATTGTTGCAAATTTATTTCGTTTAGCAAAGCTCTTACGTATGTCAGATTGAAGTTGAGTTGCAGCTGTTTCGAGCTTATTATACCCACCGTCATGAAAATAAAGGGGCTTTTTAAGGCAATGCAGTCTATCTGCCCTGTGCACTTGTTTAGTATGTTTTTTTTTTCTTGGTTTATTTGACTGAATTTCCGTTTTTTGTTGTTTGTTTCACCAGGAGTATCGTCAATGGGACGTTCTCAGAGATCAGAGAGGCTATGTTTTCTCACATGTCAAATCTCCAGCTCCTGTAAGAACATTGAACATTGCTGTATTTGCTCCTGTATGGTGTTCTGTATTTTGAGATGTTTTGGCTCCCCCTACAGGCAAAGGCTTGCATGAAGACAAACATACAGTATGTGGCCAGACTGATTTCACTAGCAGTGGTTATCTAACAATAACAGATAACCCTGATGTAATGTACTGATCCATACTGTTATTTTCATGAAGCAAAAAGAAGATATCAGTGAGCATGCTAGTACTAACACAATCCAGCAGCTAAAATCAAAACATAAGTGCCAATAGACCATGTTTTTTTTAATTACATTTTTCCTTTTACACATGCTTAGAATATCATCGGTAGTGCAATGCAACACCCAGGTGGAAGTCAAAGTTTCTCATTTGGTATAATATGTAATATCCTATTGCCTTTTCCTTGTCTGTAGAGATGACATCATCATGTTTTGTTACCAGAAAAGATGTGACCCACTGTCTAGATTATGACTTTACCAAAAAGACATAAGCCTTAGTGAAATCACCGAGCTGACACACACAAGTCTGACATCACTGAACACTGAAATAAGCCTTTACCTAAAGGCAAGAAAATGTAGTGGCAATCTACATTATTTACATAGCACATTTGTTTTATGTCAGGTCTGTCTTATGTGGTGCAGAAAGAATCAGAACCATGTCTGTATTTGGTATAAAATCCTGTGAAATATTGGGCCTTTTAACTTTAATTATAGCAGCAGTTTCCAAGGTGTTGGGCAATATTTAGTGATTTAAAATTGTATTCCTTTTTTTACTCTGAGAATATCCATCTTTAGGAATTATAGTCTAAAATAAAGTTTAGTGTAGTTTTAAAGCAATAGCTGTGAATGTGTTAACATGGAGGTTTGGGGGGTCAACAATGCTCCTATCTACGAAATTGGGGGCGGTTCAGAAAGTGTGGGTGAAACACTGTATAATGGCATTAACACCACTGAAGCACGTATGTCGAGTATTTTCCTGTTTTTGACTAGAAAATTGGATGTGCCTTTGGTTGGTCTGTGTTCTGCTGAAAGACTGTGGGTTATAAGAAGCAGCCCACTTTTCAGAGAATTCTGGTCCACATTGTAGACAACTTACCACGAGGTCATTAATCTGCTGTGTCGTTACTGTAGCTATGATGTCAGCATAAACAAAGGCGTGGCAGTTGTTACGCACTTAACCAATCTGATGACACAGCATTAGTTAAAATTCGTGGTGTGGATAGATTTGCTTTGTTTGCTTTAGTGGTTTTATTTTTAGATGAATGACGTCAGTTGTGCACTGAATGTTACATTTTAGAGGAATTTAACAGCTGGACGTAGAATTATGATTTCAGATATTTGATATGCCTTTTTTTAAAATGCATAAAAATGAGTGGGTAGTGTCTTGATATGATATTTATTCAATTTTTTTCCAGGCTTTTGAATTCCAATGCTCTCATGACTATAAGGGATGATGCATTCTCAGGCCTCCCACACCTGGAGTATCTGTGAGTAATCTTTTTAATGTACATTATGATCACACACAAAAATGAATGACAAGAATAAGAACAGTGAGAGACAGAACCCCAAAGAAAATTCCTGAAATTCACATCATATGAATTTATTTAAATTGATAACCATATGATGAGGAATTGACCCCCTACCAAAATTATTAAATTATAAATTGTTGCATTCTTTGCAAGTGGGCAAACCAGCAAAATCACCAAGGGGCCAAATACTTATTTCCCCCACTGTAAATGTCAAGAACAGTTCCTGCTCTAATAATAAAAAAAATACAATAATGGGATGTTGTTGTTTTAAATATCACTCAAATCTGTATTTTATGTCATCCTAAATATATACATTTTGTTTGGATATCAATAACTTTTTTTTTTTACAGGTTCATTTTGATTAATAAGATTGAGACAGTGTCCAAATATGCCTTCAGAGGACTCAGGGACCTGACACACTTGTATGTGATATATGTTAAATATTTTATATATTAAATGCATAAACCAATAGTAATGATTTGATGTGTATATATTTTGAGGAATGATTTCATTGCTTCTGTGTTTAGGTCTTTGGCCAACAACAACATCAAGGCCTTGCCCAGGGATCTCTTTCTAGACCTGGACTCACTCATAGAGCTGTGCGTGACATCACCAAATAGAATTACTCTGCATAGATATTTCTTTCATGGATTTTTTTTTTTTTGATTATCCTTTGTAATTTTGAAAGATAATGAAATGAATAATGAAAGATATGCTCTTCTCCTGCAGGGACCTTCGAGGCAATGCCTTTGAGTGTGACTGCCGTGCCAAGTGGTTGATGACGTGGCTGAAGAGCACCAACGCCACAGTGTCCGATGTCATGTGTGCCGCACCAGAGGAAATGAAGGACAAACGCCTCAATGACATGACCAGTTTGCACAATGAATGCACCTCAACGGGTGATGTCAATGGGAGCTGATCTTTTGTTTGTGTGAAATGTTACTTTGACTTTTTTTTTTAATTTGCTTTTTTGTTTTGTTTTGTTTTTTTGCAGACTTTGTCCTCCATCGGACTGTGGTGTCTGAATCCCTGTCCATAGACACGTTTAGCTTTAAGAACGACGTCTACGTGGCCATTGCTGCTCCCAGCATGGAGAGCTGTATGGTTTTACAATGGGACCACATAGAAATGAACTTCAGGACTTACGACAACATCACTGGTATGACAGTAAGATTGACAAGTACAGCATCTCAGTGCACTTTAAAGCTGAAGGCCTAACAACTCTCTTTCCTCTCACCTCTCAGGTCAGTCCATTGTGGGATGTAAGTCTGTTGTCATTGAGGAGGAGGTGTTTGTCATCGTAGCTCAGCTGTTTGGAGGTTCCCACATCTACAGGTTTGATGATGACCAAAGCAGGTTCAGCAAATTCCAGGACATTGAGGTATCCAAGATCTCCAAACCCAATGACATTGAAGCGTTTCAGATTGGCACCGACTGGTACTTTGTCATTGCTGACAGCTCCAAAGCAGGTCTGTCCACGTTGTACAAATGGAACAGCAAGGGATTTTATTCGTATCAGTCGCTGCACGAATGGTATCGTGACACAGACGCAGAGTTCTTGGATTTGGACGGCAAGGCACATCTGCTGTTGGCCAGCCGCTCACAGGTGCCTGTGATCTACCAATGGAGTCGCAGCAACCAGAAGTTTGTCCTGCAGGGAGAGATTCCCAACATGGAAGACGTGGTGGCTGTGAAGCACTTCAGGATTAAGGGGGAACTCTACTTGGCCATGACGCGCTATATTGGAGACTCCAAAGTTCTGCATTGGGGTGCCAAACAGTTTGCAGAGATCCAGGCTTTGCCCTCACGAGGCTCCATGATCCTGCAGCCCTATTCATTTAAAGATCGTTACTACTTGGCTCTGGGAAGTGATTACACTTTCTCACAGATCTACCTGTGGGATGATGACAAGAAACTCTTCAGCCGCTTCAAGGAGGTGTACATCCAGGCCCCACGCTCCTTCACTGTTGTGTCCACCGATCGCAGGGACTTCATCTTTGCCTCCAGCTTCAAGGGAAACACACAGATTTTCGAGCACATCATCATTGACTTGAGTTTGTGAGGGGCTTTCGCCTTTTGACCCCCCTGCAATCAAACGTCTTCCACTTTAAACAAGTTACTGTGGAGGAAAAAGAAAAGGACCAGGACATATTTCTGATCTCTTAAAAACTTTCCTACGTAGGCTTGTTTATGCTGGATTATGTGGAGTTGGAAATTCCTTTATTTCTTCATTGTCTCTTTGAGATAAATTAATTTCCAATAAGATTAGGCTGAGAATATGTAAGCATGGAATGTTTTGGTTTCAGTCCAAAAACATTCTTGTGGGTTTAAAGAAAAAACATGACCAGATGACGTCCAGTGTCTTTTTGTTTGCAAAACCCTGTGGGATTTGTTTTATGTACATAAAAGCAGAACCTCGGAGAACCATGCATTGACTTTCCACCCCCTTATTTATGTAGGAAACCTGCTGACGACAGAATTGTTTGCCACGTACTTCATGTCCCTGTTGTATTGTACAGTACAGAATGTTGCCTTCTGGGTTGTAAAAAGACCCGTAGTGCCTCCCTGTGGCCGTGATGAAGAATCACAACCCGTTCTGGTTTCACACAGGGATTCTCTTGAAAGCACAAACCTTTAATTATAATAGCGGAGATCGCTGTCTAAAGTGTAGTCGTTTAGTAGAAAAGGTGATGTAAGTCCTATAGATAGTAGATAGAGGGAAACAAGACTTGAGTTGTTTTTTTAAGTATTATTATAGGGATTAAAAAAACAAAGCTCCAATGGCCTTGTGGAAAATATATGGATCTAAACTTAGTTCAGAGATACTTTAATTGACAATACGAGATGAGTTTGTGTAGCTGAAGAGCAGAGAGTATATAGACATAATGTCAAGAGAGTCAAACTTCTTGCTGATCTTGCTCACATAAAAACCTGTGTATGAATTACATCCTAAAACGATGGCAAACATTTTATGTAAATATGGCGACATATGTTCAAGTTTGTTTTGAGGTTTTTATTTCTATTTCTCTCGAGCAACAAATCTGTGCATAACTGTACAGAGACGTGAATGCAAACATCCGTTTGACACACATTAATCCAAATCTTTGCACCGGGTAGAAATAGGTTTCGCCGAAGCTTGCAAGAGCATGTAATAAAACGAAGGGTTGTTTGCCAAATTCTTTTATGATGACAGTAACAAGCTAAAAGTCTGAAAGTGCTTCTACCAGCTCTATGAATGGCATTGCTGATGAAAAAAAGGAAAAGATACCGGTGTAAAAACATGCAATTTCTTTTCCTTGATTCTTGTTGTCCTTGTTTGTTGAATACTGAATGTCCTTCTTAAAAAACAGGTAATGTAAATCCAGTTGTGTATGACAATAAATATGTAAAAATATGAAATGAAATTGCCTAGTTTACTTCATCATTGTTTGTGTTCATTTTGATTAACCGAAGTATCAAAGTATTAAAATATATACCCATAAAGACCTTTTTAAGGATATTTTTTACTTCAAATTACATTAAAACTATTTGCAAAGACAAAATTGTTTTTTTATTTAATTGATATAGAATTTTAATTGCCAGGTTCTAGGCTGGCTATGATGATGATGTGAGCTACAAGAGGAGCACAGACATACAGGTATGCTTTTCTATTGTATATGTGCATTTAATTATTTTAAGATTCTTTGAAAGTGAAACCAAAACCAGTTTTTTTTTTTTGGCAGGGATGTTGATCTATTACATCCTGCCTGGAAGATGTCAGCCTATGAGTGTGTATACAATATACCATGTTGAAGACCTGGGGGCCAAAGTTCGAATCCAAACCCACAACCTAAACTTAGACCAGTTCTCATCGAGGATCAGGACGTGGAGGTTGTGGAGATACCTTGGGCTGTGGCTGAATAACAAGCTTGACTGGACCCGCCCCGGTACTGGTCTACACGTGTTGTTTTTACATGCGTATTGAGTGATATGTTTTTGAAAATTATTTTGCAAATAAAGTGTAGTTAATGAAACCTGAAGTTTCTCATTACTGCGATTTATATTAGAAAACTGAACCAGTGTTGCTGTTGAAAATATTTAAATGTACCGGATAATCGTGTCCTGGTGGTGATTGGTTAAAATATCGCGAGACTTGACTGTAAGGCAATGAGAAAATGACGTCGCAGGATAAACAAACGGCGAAGGGGAGGAGGAGGCGTTGCAGGAGGAAGCGGTATCTCTGACAGTATTCAGAGGAGACTTTATCCTCACGTTATTTTTTGTTTTTAATTATAATATTATTTTAATAGAATGCAGTCTTCCAAAAGGAGTGAAAGTGACTGGCAGGGCCTGGTCAGCGAGGTAAGGGAATGCCATATACCGTGTCCAGGTGCTGCAGAAGCGGGCTGTAAACTGAGACGCTTCCATATGGAATGACATACTGATTATATACTGGTTGTTTAACATAAGTAACAGCGATGTAGGGCTCAATGTTGAGGAATAAACATAGTCGGTTAGATGACGTGATATCCTGCGAGGACGTCAGCACTTGTCTCATTTAAAGTTGTCTTTACCACCCGTTTTAACACACATGATGCTGTATGGAACATATATTGTGAACTCACCTGTGGTTATATGCTTTTGTACAGTATGCACTATGACTGGATGAGGGCTAAGATTCGTTATTACGAGTTAGAAAGTCAATCATCCTGCATATATGTTTTGTTGAAAACAGCAATAATTGATAATAAAAGCTGCTATTGTGTAGTAAATAATAAAACAACTACACATGGCGTGGTACCGTCCTACTTTAAAATTCACACAGCTTCAGTGATATTCTGTAATCTTTTTATTTTTTATATTTTTTGTATTTTTATTGATATTTATTTCTGTTTTATCTATTATTTAAAATAGATAACACAGGAATAAGTAGAGGTCTACATAATAATAAAAAAAAGAACTACCAATGTGACAAATAATATAACACGTACTGTCATTTTAATCTTTGTTTGGATCCTATTTACATTGCTGGTAAGCTGTTCCAACAGCTATCCAGGTTTACTCTGTGCCCTCTGCTGACTCTTATCAGCCCTTTAAACATTCAGCCTCAGGCAACATGGGTCTTTTTCACCTATGTCTGGACTGACATCATAATTGACCATTTCTATCCCAGAACAGGGTCACTGGAATTTATTATGACTTAGAGTTAAGAATGTCAACATGAATCAATTATAAAGCTGAAAACCTGAAAAGGTGGATGAACTGCTCAGTTTGTTGGATGACCAATAATTACCTGCTAGTTGTATGATTGAATGGATAATACTCACAAAACTCTGGCCCTTAATCCTTATCTATGTGTTAGTTCCTGGTGTGCAAGCGTAAACTGGAGAGTAAGAAAGAGGCTCTGCTCATTCTGTCCAAAGAGCTGGATACCTGTCAGCAGGAGAGAGACCAGTACAAGCTCATGGCCAACCAGCTGAGAGAGCGCCACCAGGGTCTCAAGAAGAAGTACACAGAGCTCATTGTGAGTGGCTGACTAGTTAAATGCCCCATGATGTCAATACACCATCTTATTTAGTCCAATAATTACACACAGAGTGATTTATTACTTTATCTTTTCTTTTTATTCCAGGATGGCGATCCCTCATTGCCACCTGAAAAACGCAATCAAGTAAGTTGACCACTCCACAGGTGCATTTTTAACAATAGCCCTAATATTTTACTGAATGTAAACCTGAGAATCTGACACTGCCATTCGATATACAGTCAATTAAAACTATGAATACATTTAGTTGTGCAATGTTTTCTAAATGTTTTGCGTGATTTTGGCGAAATTATTTTTTCACAATTATTGGACCTGATAAGAAGTCTGCTGAAAGGATAATTGTGAAATTTTTTCCACAATTATTGGACCTGATAAGAAGAAGTCTGCTGAAAGGATAATTGTGATCATAAACTACAGCAAATTACAACTAGATTTGATTAGTTGGATGAAACAGAAAATATATAATGAAAGAGGCCATTTGACTGTTTAAATGCAACTTAATAGGAAAATATACTCTAACAAAGAAAAAAGAAAGCATTCCGTTCTAATTTTTTAATTAAAAAAGATGTGGTGCCTTAGTGGTTAAGGAAGCAGACTTGGGTCCAGAAGAACTCGAACTTCAGGTTCGAATCCACCAGCTGCCAAGTTACCACTGAGGTGCTCTGAGCAAGGCTCCGTCCCTACACACTGCTCCCTGGTGCTTAAAGCTGCCCACTGTTCACTTTGGTGATGGGTTAAAAGCAGAAGTCACATTTGGTTGTGTGCTGTGTCACAATGACAAGTAGCTTACTTTCCTTCCTCCTTCATGTAAAACTGACAATCATTCGCCTTGCTTTGTGCCGCCTAGAGGGACCTGTCCCACACTTTGGGTACCAGTGTGTTTTGAATTCTATTAGGACCATCCACTGTGTGGTTTCATTTGTTTCCCTGTGGTTTTCTTCCCCTCTTTGTAGTGTTTAAATCTGTATGGCATTATTCACACACTGAGTTTGATATACAATTTTTGTGGTGTGTGTTTAAACTCTTTCCAAAATGAATCAAAAAGCCCATTTCATATCAATGGTCATTTACCATGCTCATCTCTCTTTGTTTCTGCGTGTTCACATCTCCATCTTGTGCTCAGGTGAACTTGGCTCAGCTTTTGAGAGACTCGAGGGAACAAGCTAAACAGCTCGCTGAGGAGGTGAAGGAGCTGACGCAAAGGCTAACAGAGGCCCAAGGGGACAACAAGGTGGTGTTACCAGTGGCGCTACATGTACACAATGTGTGTAGTTCAATTATTTCTCATTTGCTTTCTCTGTGTCATTTCACAGCTTCTGAGAATGACCATTACCAGACAACGGCTGGGGGACGAGGAAGTGGGGGCACGCCACTTTCCTGCTCATGAACGTGAGGATCTGGTTCTCCAGTTAGAGAGGGCAGGACTACAGGTCAACAAACACTCTCATTATCTTTTCTTTTAACACACTATAAGTGAAATGTAAATCTGACTTACTCCATAGACTGTGTATATTGAACCTTTGTGAATACTCTGACAGCGAGCACTACTTCTGTCTCTTTAAACTTTCCACAGCTTCTCTTGCGAATTCTTTTTCCTCAACCTGTCTCTGTTTTTCTAGATGGAAGAGATGGAGCACAACATTAAGGCTGTGACAGACGAGCTGCAGGACGTGAAGGCAGAGCGCAATGTGTTCCGGGAGAAGGCTGATCGACTCAATGTGGAGCTTAACCACATCTTGGGCAACAACGAGGCACGCATTATTGATGTGGACGCCCTCTGCATGGAAAACAAGTGAGTGACAGGCTGTACTAACTATCCAGAAGACTTTTGTCACCTTTGTTTGGGGCAATCTCCAAATTAAGAGCTCCAACAGAACAAACAACATCTCTTCTACGTTAAAATGTATTTTGAAGTGAAGGGACTTTGAGTCAGTACTATAAAAGCTGCTACTATAGAACAGCAGTTCCCAAGCTTGTTACACTTCCGGTGAAGTGAGTAAAATGATGGAAACTAAACTGCAATTAAATAAAAATTTAAAAAAATTCCCAAAATATTCTGGGAAATTATCTGAATGTGTTTGTCAAATTTAATTGTTTTGAAAATGCAACATCTGTTGCATCTGAACAATATGCTTAAATCGACTTCCTTTAGCAAAATGCTAACTATGTTTGTCATCTTTATTCCACCATTTTATTTATGTGTCAAAGTATTCATTTTTTTTGTTTAGGTATTTGCATGAACGTTTTGGTCAACTGCAAGAGGAAGTGAATCTGCTAAAATCTAACATCATGAAATACAAGGTACTGACATTGTACTACACATTATTTTTTTTGGACTTCGGCAGAAAAGATGGCTCATTGCCATTTAAAGATAAAGGTATACAGCAGGGGTGTCCACACTTTTTCGTTTAGGGAGCTACTTATTAAATGACCAGGGAGAAGTGATCTACCTACTGTACATTGAAAACTCTAAATATATATTTACTTGAATAAACTGACTATATTAATATATACATTATATGTTATATACATTACACTGTCTGACTCGATACTTATGTGATCTTTACATTAGACTTAGTGATATGTATCTTAAGAGAGAATTACATCTATAATTTTAATTATTATTTCTTTGAATGTAATTGCTCAGGATCTAACAGCACTCCCTTTGAGATCTACTGTAAGATACTCTGGTATAGAGTAAAGCAGTGAACTGCTGTTCAGACCCGGGTTTTTAAACAGGTGTGTAAATAATTCAGCTGTGCTCAATCCTTGTTTTTTTCAAGCAAAGCATATTACTAACATTTCATTTAAGCATTAATCAAGGCACCGTGTTAAATTTGCGTATTGGTAGCATAATATGTCCCTTATAAACAATGATTTATGATAACCCAGGGAATTTAAAGAGACCTGTTTCTGTTGTTGTTGCCCACTGCCCTTCTCCCCCCTCCTCAACACAGACTGCTCTTGAGAGGCGGAAAGACTCCAGCACATTTGGGAAATCAAAGCACAGTCCCCTGACTGGAGTCCTCTCAGCCAAGCAAGGTGAAACACAAACACTTCACCTCATTTTAATCCCACGCATGCAAGACCAGCCACAGCAGCTCATCACTGAGCTCTACATACTGCTCTACATCAACTCTCCTTTACAGTTCAGTTTGGATTAAATAAACCTCTTTGTCTTTCGCAATAAATCATGCTGTTATTTAATGAATCCACTTTTTGCCAGTTTTTAAAGCCACTGCCGGACACCAGCTGGGTTACTAATTGTATGCAGAGCAGTGGAGAGCGGCTCTGGCAGGCAAATGAGCCTGCCATGATGACTGACAGTTGCTGGCAGAAGCAGCACAGTGGGCTGGAGTTAAAGTTAGGAGAGTGTCACTGAGTAGACAGCTGTTTCTAACTCTCCATCTCTCTCTTGCTCCTTTCATGCTGTTTTCCCCATCTCTTATGATAATTCTGTGTTGTTTTTTCTCTTTGGAATTGGAATTGGAAAGTTTGTTTCCTAAAGGACAGACACAGTGATTCACAAAATACATACAGTTGTATTGTAATTGCCAATGAAACAAAAGGTAATCCAAATGACAAAGAATGAGCAGCATGTATGCATAAATTGAATCCCAAAGTATATACATATACATACAGGCATTTACTTTGTTTAGGTATATGTAAATGTTTGCAACTTGTGAAATGTTTCTTATCCTTCTTCTTTTTTTCTCTCAGTGCAGGAGATGCTTCTGGAAGAGCAGGGTTGCAGTCTGCCAGCCACTCCTCAGTCCATCCATGACCTCAAGTCTCTGGCCACTGCTCTGCTGGAGACCATCCATGAGAAGAATTTGGTCATTCAGCACCAGAGGCACACAAACAGGTACTCGTGCAGCTGCATGTGCATTTCTAAATTAATCCGGTGTTCAGGTTCATCCTTGGAATTTGTCCACTCTCACTCAACACTTGATTTCATCTCCTAGTAGATGAAAGGAGGAGAAGTATCCTTCTCCTCCTCCAAGGCAAACACTGCATTGAAAGACACAGGCTCATATTGTTTGAGTAACCAGACTCTTCACTCGCTCTGCAGGATCCTTGGAAACCGAGTTGCTGACTTAGAGAGAAAGCTGAAGACCCTGGAGGTTTCAGGACTCTGGAGCCTTCCAGGTAGGTCTTGAATCCAAGATTTACAGTTCCCACTTAATTTTGGATTTTTTTTTTGGTTAACAAAAGCACGTTGACAATTGGTTGTTTATTTAATAATTTGGCTATTATTAAACTATTGTTAAAAGGTTTTTATTTTCCCACATACTTTAAAACAACTGTTATCGAATTGCATTAAATATGTCATTTGGTGTAAGTCCAAAATTGTGGCACATTGGCAGCAATTTAACTGGGACTGCAAAAGAATTCTAAAGGTGTTTTTACTATTACGCCTTTAGCAAACACAACCATGTGACTGGTGTGTGTGTGTCTATGTGTGTGTTAAAAACCGTAGTAATCGAAGTGTAACATAGTGCCTCCCAACCTGGTCAGGTTGTAAGACAGAGAGGATGAAGATCCTGTAATGATTTAAAGTACAGAAAAAAATAAGATTTTTGTATGTTTTTTGTATTTATAATTGATTTTGGAAAATAACAATGTACTCAGGTGTATTTGAGATATTATTGATAGCATTATTTGCCTTTTGAGCCAAAAATTAGCTTAAAATTAGGGTTAGGTTGACTGTACTGAGGTTGATTTCAATTTATTTTTTTTTCAATGGGATTTTAATATTTTTAACTGTGTTTGTTTTCCCTCCCCTCTTACTTGCTGCGTTTTAGGCTTGACCTACCGTTTATCTGTGGGAATTGGGAGTATGTATTCTTTACGCCTCACTTAGCCAATCCATGCACTTCTCTGTGTCATGCCGTGCTTGGACAAATCATGGTAGAAACCCAGAAAACATATCACCTCATGCCCACTATCTGCTCTGTTGACCAACTAACTGATGTCTTTCACTCATAAAACCATGACCTGTCCCATGTCTTCTGAATGTTATGTGGTAATCTTTTTTGAGTATTCGTCTATCTCACACTCAGAAAAATATCATAATATATGTTTAAAATGTAAAGTTAGTTGCCCTCAGAGCAAAGTACAGCTTTGTTTTTGCCAGAAAACTTTTTTTTCTGCTTTTTTATGAATGTTCTTATAAAAAACTAAAGAACTAGAGCGAAAATTTGGGTGGGGGATGGCTGCAGGGGATTACCAAAAACAACCTTTAACTGCTCCGATTATTTGAACAACAGACAGATGTTGTCAACTCGTCCACTTCGAAAACAGCTGCACTCTTTCTCCACTGGAGGGAGGTGTTGTGTCACGTATGAGCCCCACTGAGCAGTGGCGGGGCTGCGGCTGGATGCCGGCGCCCTGTCATGAGACCGTCATTCTCACTGCCATAAAGCTGACAAGCATCCATTACGGAAAATGATTGCCCACATTACAAACACATTTAGGCGAATGTGCCGTTATTAGGGAATTTGTAGGCGAGGGCCCAGAGTGCCTGACGACCATGCTGTCCACCACAGTTAGGGAGACACAGATATAGATAGAGATGTGACTGTCTGCGGCCTTGACGGGATATGAAGTTAGGCTAATGGATATTAAAGGCAAACGGGACAGGCTACCTGAGGCCTGAAGAACGCTAGAAGTGACTACATCCTCTGGAGATGAGAGAAAGAAACAATAACAGTCACATCAATGGACTGACTCAGATAAAGAAGTGATCAATGATTCCATCCAACTCAGTTCCTTGTCTGCACCTTGTCTACACCTTGTCTACACCCTTTGCAGAAGAAATTGCAGGTTTAAATGTAACAAGGCAAGTAAAAGCATTTAGGAGAGTATATACACTGGGAATAACTAAAGGCACACACTTTTCTGCAGATGCTGACATTTGTTTTCTTATTTTTTCCCCCCTGTTTTATGATGTTCATAAAACTTATTGTTGCAGGTTAGATTTAATTATGACACAAATGTGTTGTGTTGTTAGATACAGTACATCAGTTTTTCCCAACCTTTTTTGCTTGGCCTTGGTGCAAAAAACAAAAAAGAAAGATCTAATTTTCTATTTTACTATTGAGTGTGAAACCCGGGCATCTTGAGTTGAATGCTATAGTGATATAATCACAGGACTTGAAGAAACACACAAACATAAATATATAAAAAATTAATAAATTATATTTTTCAGATAAGTTAAGTGAGATCATTATCTAAGGTACACCTAAAGATCTCTCACGGCACAATAATGTGCCACGGCACAATGGTTGAGAATCACTGATGTACATGGTTAGTTGCCTCCTGACTGCTGCAGCTCAGCAAGGATATTATTTGGATAAATGATAAGAAGACAGCCCACACCATAATAAATAGGTGACGCTAACATGTCAATAAAGCATCCTGTGAAGAGAGTCAACATCTACTGCATGCTATCCCTCTGAACTGTTTATCATCTACTTAAAGAAATTACAGTGTGCAACAGAAACCTGGTCATTTAAAACTGTTAAAACTGCAGAATGTTTATAAAAAATGGACAGAGCTATCTGTAGCAGTCAGTGAAGCCCCAGAAGCAGACTGGGAGTAGCCTGCTGGTTTCAAAGAAACTGCATTAATGGAAATCCATGGGAGTATGGGGGCTACGTCTCACTCAGTTTAGAGAGAGTTTTCGGTCTTAGTGACTATTTTCAGCTCTCCTTCAGTATGATGTGGTGCTGGGTTGGTAAATTATGATTCCATTTGAAGACTATCAATCAGGGGTTTACCAACCACTGGACAGGGGATGGGAACCAGGCCTCACAGAAGCAATAAAAGTATATAATAAAAGTTTTATTTATTATATATTTTTTAATATTCATAAGTCTGTCTGGTGTTTTATTATAAAACATGATCAATTGAGTCAGCTCTACTACATGAATTATAGTGTAATTATAATAGATATGATTGAGTGGTCCATGAAATAATTGTCTCGCTTAAAACTGAGCCGTTGTGCTTGTGAGTGCAGCATGTTGTCAGACCGCAACTGGGTGTGGATCATGTGATATTCACTCATTTGAAAAGACTTGTTTTCCTATTTATATGATTTTCCTGTTAATTATCAGTAGTCATTAGGTCATAAATGTTTTGGAATCGTTTTAACTGTTACAGTATAATGGTGTAATTTTTTTATTTGAGTTCCATTTTTTTTTAATAGTTTGGAACATTATACTGTAGATATGTCCATTTTTTTATGTATGGCCTACAGTAAAATAACTAAATGACAGTGTGTGATTTTTAACCTCACTTATTTTTAAAACTCTCACCCCTCATTGAACCCCACCTCACCTTCTTCCTGACTGTTCCCACATCACTGTAAACATCCAGCATCCATAGCAGTGCTAAGTCTGTTTATCATTCATGATGTCCGTGCACAGTGTCACCCACTCATCCATTTTCTTGTCTAAGGGAGACCTGGTGCTAAATATTCACATGGTTTCTCTGGGTCACGTGCACACCTGCACACGTAAAGGCTTCTGTTGATCTAGATTTGTGTGTGTGTGACGTCTGTATTATAGGACACATTCTACTATGAGTAGCATATGGTGTCAGACTAAGAGGCATGCAGCCATCACTAATGAAGACAGATGACAAGAAACCCATGCTACAGCTTCACTGTAGGGACGCTGTGTTGCATACGTGTTTGTATGTTGACACACTATGATATGTTGTGTAAAAGCACGGAAAAATAAACAGCGTCTTTAACTTCATTTTGAATCGTCTAATGAGGCCTCAAAGTACTATATATACATTTCTTTAAATGAAAACAAGAAATGAATGCTCAATTCATTTTGTAAATTGTGCACCAGCTTTAATTATCTTTATCACAAATATAATTGTCAAATAAATTGGAATTGTTACAATACTACAAAGCTACAATACTGCTTCCACTGGCAATGATGCCTAAGTTGCATCAGCATTAGCTTCATTCTTGACTGGCATCCATGTCTTGGGCTCATTTTTGATCTAAAATTCAAAGATATGTTCAAACTCTGAATGGACATTTTAACTTTAAGTGCTAAATACAGACCTCTATAGATGACTAAAGAAGACAATGACACTGTGTTCAGTTTCTGTGATCACTCTTAAGTTGAAAGTAACTGCAATTTCTTTGTTTGTTGGTCTTTCAGGGACACGAAACAGCATCACGCTGAATGAAAACCTTCAACCGGAGCTTCGTCCAACACCGGCCACATCGCAGCCAATCATGCAGCCCATGGTACAGCCACCCAGGGGTAAGTGTGTAAACTGCCGCTGTTGATGAAACCCCACCTCTGTAATTAGCCACCACATGCTTAACACTCACTGCCTTCTTCTACGTCTAATCCACGTCTTTTGCATTCCCCACTCTGCTCCACTCGGCTCCTTGTTGGTGCAAGCTGCCCAAATGCCATGGCATTTTGGAAATGTGAAGCAAATTCTCACCCGCTGACATTCACAATCCTGTGCCATATTTTCTTTGAGAGGGTTTGGGGGCATAAATATGGATGCTAAGTTCAAGTCCTGTTGCTTTATTTCCTGCATGTTTTTGCATGTGTTTTTCATTGGTGTGGTCTGTGTGCAGTCCTTAACCTTTTTGGCGCCACTTTAACGAATATGGGTCAGTAATTCCCAAAGTGAGAGCACATCTTGGCGGGAAGGAGCAGAACTAAGCTGTTGCTGTTGCTGAGACGCAGGGCGTCACACTTGTCTTGCGTCCCGTCGTCTGGGCCACTGCTGCTATATTTAGCCTGTTGCTATGGCAGCACTTCAGTCACATAAGTAATTGAAATAACTTTGTTCATCACTGGAGTGCATTTCCAAAAGAGCCAAGATTTCTCCTGCTACTCTTCTTTTTTTTTTTGTCTGACTGTCAATGAGCTTTGGATCATTCTATGAAGGATACAAGTTAGTGAATAGTAAAAAGAGCAAACAAATACTTGAGTGTAAGTAACAGTTGACTTTTAAACAGTACCATTGGTAACGTTTATATTAGATTGACTAGTATGATAACCGTGGATCTAATATACAACAAAGGTGATCAACTATCGCATCTCTTTCCTCCCTAATGTGTCAGACAGCAGAGGTCCAGATGAATTACTGTGGGAATGCCACACCCCTGGCAGCGACCTTGGCACAGATGGCGTCAGTGGGGAAGCCACACCTGCACTGCTCAACAGTGTGGAGACACTGGCAGGGTTGGAGAGGAATGAAGTGGACAGGAGTGGCAGGGAGAGAGTGACCCTGATGGTGGATGAAGCCGGCAAAGAAGAGTTGGACCAGCAGCGCAGTCCGGTGGAGGAGGCGGGGCAAGAAGTGGAAGGAATTGAAGATGAAGAACTATGCTCCACAGTAGAGGAAGGAGAAGAGGCGGCCTTAGCGCTGGATGTTCAGCCTAACGAATTAGAGCTTCCTTGGACCCTGAACGTTCGAAGCCTTTGTGGTCGAACAGAGGCAGGACATAAGCGCAGTGTAACTCAGGACACTGAGTCTCATGAACAGCCATCAACACCAACTCCAGAGCATCAGGCCTCAGAGGCATCGAGCACTGTAGAGTGTGCTATCCTCTGGCCCTCTGCACAGAGTGACTCCTGTCAAAGCAACAACTTGGCGTGAGACACTTAAAGTTAATCCAACCTTTTGTCCGTTTCATCCTCATGGATAATTGTATTAATCATCCCTCAGTGTTCCAGCAGCCTCTGCTCAGCAGCTCCCAGTTCCACCTGGCGGCCTTGTTCTAGTCAATAACGCAGAGAGAACACTTCAACTTCCCAGCCTCTGTCTACAGTGCCAGAGGTGCGTGAGTATCGAGACAGGCTTGTTGCTACGCAGGAAGGGAAAATCATGAAATCAATTGAGTTTAAATCTTTTTGCCCTACAGGCTGAAACGAAGCCAAAACAATAACAAATATGGCCGCATAAACTCTTTCCAACTCTAATCTCTTCTTTTCAGCTGCGGTTGAATAATCACAATTCTTTTCTTACTTCTGGCATTTCATTACTACTCACATATTGGAGTTTACAATGTAAAATATAAATAATCTAATGACTGCTCAATGGTCCCTTGTTTCCATATTTAAAAGTCAATATTCAGAAAAGACTGTATGTGCCTTACACACTATGATAACTTGTGCTGATACTTACTAAAAGTAAAAGCAAGTAAAAGCAAAACAATATCTCGTTTGTGTCAGTAGGTGTTAATCTTACTCAAGATTGCAGGTAAATGTCTGTTGATCGACAGCTCAAAACATTTGAAAAAAGAGCTAAAATTGACCAAAATTACAAAAATATGCATGGACATATGAAAATATGTTGAGAATAAAATAATACGGCCTAGTCTTTCTCCTAGCAGGTGACAGCTGGCCTCTCCAGGCAAACACAGCATCAAAGCCAGAATCCATGAAATGCTTATTCTGCGAAAGACTGCTTGCTATTTTTAAATCTCTGATACAAAATAGAACCGAGGAACTGGGGAAAAAAAATCTGGAGCTAGAGAGCTGTGGTGTGTACCCAGTGTGGGCCCTGCGCCAGGCAGCTGATTTGGCACACTGGCAGTAGACCATATTTTTTTGTTTGCTATGTTTATAAACCAGATGGAATCTAAGCTATGAACAAAGCTACATGATTCCATCAGGTTCCCGGGCTGAGCCACAGTCCAATTTAAATGCCTTAAAGATGATAGGGAATGATTGCTCTGGGTCTTTCTAAAAGTAGTTGCAAGATTTACTGTATTGCCTGACTGCGGGGTAAAATTTTAGTGAAAGTAAACATAGTTTCCTCCATTTTCTTTGCAGAATTATTTTTTTTAACCATTCCACTGGCCAACTGGCCATGTTGATCATGTTTAGCCTTTTTTTTTTCATTTTATTCATGAATCAATTGATCTGGGATCAAACCAACAAACCAGTGAGCTTATTGGTGTAAGGCAAGAGTACCAGTCATTCTCCCACCATTTGCCCTTTATGAAAATGTCTTTCAAATCTCAATAGTAGACTATGTAACACTACATTTGCAGGGCTGCTGTCTGTTGTCTGTATTCTCTTTTTTTGATTGTTTGCAATAGTCAATGCCAGGTAGAAAGGTTGGATTAATCAAAAAGAAAAAAAGACTTGTTTGGTTACAGCAATTAAACTCAAAAGGATGCAGATGCAGTATAATTACCTTGGCAATGCTGAACTCCCAGCGAGATTGATAATGGTAAGATATTGTGGGATGAGACCATTTTAGCATGGCTTAAGGTGAGGAATGCAAAAAGAAATCACATTTGTGTCTTTGGCTTTATGCTCTGTTTGAATTTTATTTAAAATCCCTCATCATTAATGTTATTTTAAGAAGCCACCAATAAATGTAACCGTCTAAATATCAGCATTTTATTTACTTTTACCTTGCCTGGCTCAATCTCACACCTAATTATCGCACAAACCACTACTTAAGGTGGCTTCCTGCAAGGATTTGAAGAGCCATTTCAAGGGTTTGTCAAACAGCTGAAAAGTTTAGGCTTCTTCTCCAGACTCCTTGAGAGAGTGAGGAAAGAGAGAGTTGCAAAGAGTTGCTGTAACCAATCACAACCAGTACAGATAAAATGAGGCAACAACGCTGCCAGTAGTCCCATGCCATACACCAGTCTTGGACTTTTTTTTGTGACAGTGACATACTCCATAGAATGACAGGATGGCTTGTGCATTGTAACTGGCCCACATGCTGTGTGAATCACTCAGATCAGTTTTCACTTCTATGTTTGTAGTTGAAAGGGACTTCAAAAGAGGAGTCATCTCAAGACTTGTGAGGCCTGTCATGTGATTTTGGTTGTACTTGTCTACTTCCCTCTAGTGTTGTAGAGGTTCAGGTGAGTTGTACCATTTCAGTCCGCAGCCATTGCGGGAAAGCACAAGGTGTTCCTGGCCATATTAACAGCAGCTCCGATGAGTCTCTGTAATTAGTTACACCATTTTACACCTGTGCTTTTCTGTCTCTGACATGTCGCAATGTGTGCCATCAGCTTTCTTTGTGCTGATCCCAAAACCCCTCTATATAATCCGAAACCCCAGCAAGAGAAGTAAAAGAGACCAGTCGGGTCACAGCAATGCACACCAGCTCTAATAGGTGTGACCAGGGAGCCTGAGGGCAGCTCCATGTAGGAGGCTATGACACCCCCTCATCTGTGGCCCTCCAATGGTTTGAAGAATGGGGGTGGACAGGGGAATTTGGAGCCAGCAGTTTCCAAGCTAACCACTCAGTAGGGTTAATTACTATACCAACCAGATGCCCTTTCCAGTGATGGTCAAAGCCCATGTGAGCTACGCTTCATTCACTCATCTTGCGTCTCCACGCTTACCTGAGTTTTATCATGTGGTGCCTCAAAGACCCCCGTAGATTCGCTCCCCTGTGATGTGATTTGAGAAGTGTAACTTTCTGCTCTGCTGCTGACAAGACTGTTATTAACAGAGATAATAGAGGATGAGGGAAAAGAACAGGCAAAAATGTGTCAGTCTTTTTTCTCCTTGCCTCATGTGGCGTTAATAACGGTAATGTAGCACCGATGCCATATCCATAACTGGATCATTTGCTTGGTCTGCACTTTCATTTGGTTTTTATTATCTGTAATTATTTTGTGATTTTTCACGTTACCACGAATCAGTTGCAGATTAGTAAAGACTAGAAGAAGTTAAAGGTTTATAAGGTTTAAACTTTATATTGGAAGGCCAGGCAATTATAACAGAAGGTGGTAAAGTTATGTTTCCTGATGGCCTAATGCTGTGGTGTTAATGTTTTGTGAGGCCCATCTTACATACACAGTACAATTTTAGCATGTCCAGGATATAAGTGATTAACATACCCTGGATAAAACAATCAAGACAGTTACTCATTATTGTAGCTCCTAGAAATCATACTGGCATCACAATGTCAGGGAATGTACGGACGAATGTTGTCTTGGAATGTGGAAGAAATACCTACAGTCATTTGATTTATTTATCCTATTTATTTCTTACACTAATTTAACAATAAATCTTACCTACTAACGTACCCAGCTTCATAGCATGGTAAATTTATCAGCTATTTTCTTCAAAATATAAGTTGGAAAACATAAATATTTAAATACTATAAAAAAGGAATTTTAAGTGGTAATTGCTGTGGTTTCACTACTAAAAGTTGTAATTACCCATTTTAAAAGGTGATCATAACAAATGAAATAAATATATATGAATTTTAGAAGAAGAAAAAAACACAGTAGTCTTGTGTTCCAGAGAGTTTTATTGTACCATATAATGTATTCAGCAGTTGTCCCCTGCTGGCTTACTTTTATTTTCTCTCCTTTCTAGGCTTCACTTGAAAAACCAGAGGATAAGTCCATAGTCTATGCTTTTAGTATGAATACTGTATTTCATCCTTTGTACTAACAATTGCAATATTAATAGCAAACATAAGCAATATTTATTATAATCCCATCATGGAATTATGGGATACAGAATTTTTTTTAAGCATCTATGTCTCTTGTTATCTGCCATATTTGTACTGTAGACTAAATGGGAAACAATTAACAATGCTTCCAGGGATACTCCCAGTTAACTCAGTTAACGGGTTCAAACTACCAAATGTTTCATACTAAAACATATGCATAATGGAAAGCTATTTATTTAGTTGCAATACACAACTTCACCACTGGATACCCCTTCAGTAAGTTAGCTCACGCTGTTCCTTTGGATGGAACTTTTAATATTTTTATACTGCAGATGGACTGTAATTACTCTGAGACGGACGTCACCTCTCATGTTATTAATAACAACATGGCTCCAGGTCCCAGCTGGGGAGGAAAGCAAGCAAAGTTGCCAGATGTTGAAGGCACTTTGGGAACTGGTGAATGGGCTGATAAGCTGAAAGGCCACACCGGGGGTCATCACGTATCTACAGCATAGAGTCAGATCTCTATTAAGATAGAAGATGGTGGGCTTGTGTGATAAGAGGAGACAGAACCTAGTGATGGGATATTAAGCATGAGGTACTGGCACTACACTTTAATCATTAATTTACAATGACCTAGCAGATGGCATTGTCCTTCAGCAACAAGGGAATCAGGTATTGCTAACATTAAGGGCTCTATTATTTGCTTAACAGCTGAACACTGACAGTTAACACTTTAATCATTAATTTACAATGACCTTTTCAAAGTACAATAGTAAGTTTTTGTTGTTTTTTTATAACAGAGAAAGCATTCTAATTTTGTTTTGTGGTGTGTGGTAGCTTCAAAAACAACATCCCAACACGTTGACAGAATAAATTATTAAATATTTTGGATATGATCATATTTCCTTTTAAACTGCCCATTTACAGTAAAAAAACCCTCATGTTTAAAGCTAAAGACAACCCTTTTGGATTATTTCTACAGAGGGAAAATTCAAATTAGTGTTGACTGTTAATATTTTGCAACCAGCTCTTCAAAGCTCAGGAAGTAATTTAGTTAATGATTAGTCCCTTGCGTTGCCCATGCCCTCCCTGCCACCATGCTATGTTTGCCAGGGCTATTTCATAGGCAATTGGGTCGCTATTTAACAGTGTGTGAAAGAGAGACAGACAGAAAAGTAGAAAATCCCCAGTATTTTAAATTATCCTTGAATATTAGAGCATTATGACTTGTTCTAACGTTGACTTCAACATTAACCATCACCATCAATCCCTCTGCTTTAAGCAATGAGCCATTCACCATTATGCAGCTTGTTAGCAAAGTCCAGGATGTGCAATTACCTGTGTCAATGGCAATGATTATCTTCAGTAAAAGATTATTCATCACTTTATAATTGTTAAGGTTGAAGGGATTTCTAGTCCTTACAATAAAACTCAAAAGTAAAAATATATATTTATGCTCCTCACTTTTTTCTTTTGAAACTCAAACATATCTGTGTGTGCTGTTGTATTAATCTAGAATTAATTCAGAGAGAGGAAAAAATATATAATCTAGGTAGTGTTTTATTTTTTTAAAAACCCATACATACAGTAGTATAATCAACAAAATGTTACACTAAGACCAATATAAGAGACGTCCTCATCCATACTGAGACGTCCTAGAGGCAGCCGTGCGCCCTGCATCCTCCCCCCGCATCCAAGCACCACCGCATTGACTTCCACGGATAGCATCATGCGCGGGACTCGGTAACCTGGAGCCTTTTTTGCCCTGCAGAGACTCCACTTGGTCTCACAATAGACGTAGACTTTAGACCTCTTTCTGTTAAACGCAAAACAAAATGAGGTAAGTGTTTCCGGTCGGTCGAATTGCGCCGGTGCTTTAATGCTTGAGAATGTATGAAGTCATAAATTTGCAGCTAATCGGTTGAGAGACATAAATGGCAAGGTAATCAAACTACTTCTTTTGGAGTAATCTAACCATGAATAATGTACTTAAGAGGTTTACTGGTGTTTGTGGCATTTACATGAGAAAGAAAAGCGCTCGTTTTGCAGGCTGTTTGTTGCTATATTCTGGCAAAGTAGCCATGCTATCGCCAACCTTGACAATTACAGCTAACGAGTTAGCAACATGGCAAAGGCTGTTGCTAGCACAGAGATGAAGGGGCGGGGTTGCCAGATTTGTATTGATAGCCGACTACAGACGTAACGTGTTTTTTCAAAACGATTTATAACATATTTATAAAAACAAAAAAGAGACAAACACAACAAATTCTCTGTCAGGTAGAACCCACAGATTAAATAGGTACCATAAAGCTATTCAAACTAACTTTCTGACCCCGCAATTTTTTTAAATGTATAGTTGTCTTTATAAAGTTTCTTCTTAGCTGTTTTTTAAACAAACATGGCAACACGTAGCGGGGGGCGTGAAATGAAAGCAAAAACGACCGATGTGGCTAAAACCCTGTGTGCCCTGACTCTGTGTGGTTTTAGTTTAAACCTCCGTTATGTGACGACATGCATAAACATAAAGTCTGTAACCCATGCTACATCTGTTTGCAAAAACAAGATGAAGCTGAGAGCAGGACTGAGTTGGGCTAACGTTAACAGCAGTTACTTCCTTGCCAACATGAGACGTCACGTGCCATCGTCGTTGCAGGAGTGAAACGTCACGTGCCATCGTCGTTGCAGGAGCAATGTGCATTTGAATATGATTAAGCACAACTTGACAGGCTTTATGCCTTTTTTCCCTCAGTCAATCAATATATTCTAAAATAATATGAAACTGTCGAATACATTTGAATTAAATTGTATTGCACATGTTAACAACCCAAAGGTTAAAGATACAATTTTACAATATGTGGAACATATGCAAATTCCACGTGACTCACACAACCATAAACAAATCCAAAGTTCTCTCCAGGTCACCTTCTTTCCTCTGTAGCAAATATAGTGTTTTGTGGATTGTGTGTCATTAGCTTGTCCATGACCTTTGCGTGCTGTGATCAATTAGATTGCTTTTTGCCACCGTGGATATCAAAGGACTTTAACCTTTTCATGGTATTTTAGAGTAAAAGAACTTAACACTGTATAATATTTGCACACTTAATGTTCCATGTTGTGACCAAATCTGTCCCCCTGGTGGAGATCAGGGCTATGATGTGCCAAACTTTAACCATGTGCATTTTGCTGTTGCAGGCGTCACTTTGACAGAGACAGAGGCCGTGATAAATGGTCAAAAGACAGGGACCGTGACCGGTATCAAGACCGTGACAGAGAAAGGGATGTGAAGTCGTCTGGGGTGCACAACAACAACAACCCGGCTGCATTCAGTGCAGGCATCCTGAAGCAGAACCCTTTACAGCAGCAAATCAACCCTTTCACCAACCTGCCCCACACGCCGCGCTACTATGACATCCTCAAAAAGAGGCTTCAGCTGCCGGTGTGGGAGTACAGAGAGCCCTTCACTGACATCCTGATGCGGAACCAGTCTTTTGTGCTTGTAGGAGAGACAGGTTCTGGAAAAACCACTCAGGTGTGGATTTTGAAAGATAAGAAATACTGAAAAGCAAGTCACTTTTACCAACAAACACAACTTTTATTTGTTCTTTACTAATAGCATTAGTAAACAACAAATAAAAACTTCCATTTTGTTTTAAAGCAGGACACGTTTTTCCTTTAGTCTCCTGGCTTCCTATCAAAAATATAATTTTTGTGCACTTTTTGTTATTTTTTAATGATGTTGTAACATAAACACAAATTGCCTTGTGATCATTTTTAATTAATTAATTAGTTAATTTTATTTAAAAAAAACTTGACCAGGACCTGTTGTCTTTTGCAGATCCCTCAGTGGTGTGTGGACATGGTGCGTTCACTGCCAGGACCGAAGAGAGCAGTGGCCTGCACTCAGCCGAGGAGAGTGGCAGCCATGAGTGTCGCTCAGAGGGTGGCCGACGAGATGGATGTCGTGCTGGGCCAAGAGGTCGGCTATTCTATTAGGTTTGAGGACTGCAGCTCTGCCAAGACTGTTCTCAAGTAAGAGGACCATTCAGAAAAACTGATTTTTTTTTTCCAGGGTTTCTTGGTTGAAGTAAAAACATCAAAATGTTGATGACAAATATTATAATAATTTTTTTAGCCTGTTGAATAAAACAGCACTTGAAATATATATATTTTTCTGTTTTTCCAAATACCTTCAATATATTCAATTTGGACTTTATGCATTTCTGTTCTGACACACTTTACTACTGTTTTTTTCCGGACTATTAGTTGGACATTTTTTCAACCTTTGGCTAAGTTTGCTACTTATATATTAAGATATATAATTCCGTTTGTTATTTTCACACTGACAGCCGCAAAAGGACACTAGGCTTGAGTACCAGTATCTGTTACTCCTGTACCACTGAAAATGTACATGTTCATTATTTTCACACTGACTCTAGCTGGCTGGTGCGACCTATACTTATGTCTAGAAAATACGATAATAATGTGTAATAGGACGAAGAACCACAAACAATGTCATTTTATAAGCCATATTCAATTAGACTTTAGAATTTGGATTTTCCATAATTATGTTATATATATAATACTCAGTGTAATTAATTAATACATTTAACCAGAAATTAAACTGTGATAAAGGTACAATATATTAAAATCCTATTTTATAATAAAATAAATCAGGTTTAATATGCACTATAAAACCTTTTTTTAATAAATATTTGTTCAATATATTTTCCTGGTAATTTAATGCCACTCTATGGGATGACAATATCTTTACAAGTAACTTTCTCTTTTTTTTCCCTTGCTGTTTTTCTTTTGTTTACTCAGGTACATGACAGATGGAATGTTGCTGCGGGAGGCCATGAACGACCCCCTGCTGGAGCGCTATGGTGTCATTATCCTGGACGAGGCCCACGAGCGCACACTGGCTACAGACATCCTCATGGGGGTCCTGAAGGAAGTGGTCCGTCAGAGACAGGACCTAAAGGTAAAAATTTTATTAAAAAAAAAAAAAAGGTGTGTTTGTTGGATTTGTTAGGAGATACATTTTAATCAGCTTTTGAATTTATTTTGTCTCCTTTGACAGATTTTTAAATCTTGTTGACAGAAAACTTTCCTCTTACAGTAGATGCATGTCCATGAATAATTTCTTATTTTTTCACAATTTCTTTTTCTTGTGTCCTGATGATGCAAATCTGAGTCGTTATCAAAAATGACAAATATAACCGTATTGTTCAAAGGACATCATTCTTTTTCAACAACAAAATATGTAGCCTCTGATGTTAAACTGAGTCAAATACAAGACATTGGGTCACAGATATGAGTGAACAGGCAGCCAGCAGTTTTATAGGCCATGTGCGTCAGAAGTAATCCTCAAACAGCAGATGGATAATAGCTGGTTTTGTGTCGGTGTGAAATCAAAGGTTAGGGTCGTTGTTCGCAGACTGTTAAATGAGGTCTAGGTTATTGGGAATGATCACCCGCCTGCACTCCTCTACCTCCCTCATCATCATTCCCTACCAAATTTGAAAGTTTAATTTGCCTTCATTAAGAGCAATTATGATGTCTCACAGAGCGTAAAGTGAAATGCGCAGACGTTGGCCCCTGAAAATGTTTGAGATTGAAAATGAGAGACGTGGTTCCCCATCAGAATCCTAATGTGTTTCATCTAATGTCTCTAGAGAGAACATTGTGTACCTAATATCAGAAACAAGGACTGTGTTGGTTTAATATAGGTCACTGACTATACATACCACCAGGTCACAAGTCAGTGACTTGGAGTTTGGACATTTGGACATCACCCTGGTTTTTGTAGCACACTATCTAGACTGCTTTCGACTAAAAGTATTTCAAATTTGAAATATAATATGGAATATCATATAACACATGGTGTTTTCTCTTTGTTTAGGTCATCGTTATGAGTGCCACACTTGACGCTGGTAAGTTCCAGGTGTATTTTGACAACTGCCCCCTGCTGACCATTCCTGGACGTACCCACCCTGTAGAGATTTTCTACACACCTGAGCCAGAGAGGGACTACCTGGAAGCAGCCATCAGGACTGTCATCCAGATCCACATGTGTGAGCAGGATGAAGGGGACGTTTTGCTGTTCCTCACTGGACAAGAGGTATGGGACTGAATTGTTTTCAAGCTTAAAATATTAAAATCTAAACTTCAACTTCTTAAATAAAAACTGGTTTGAAACACACTTCAATTTCTCTTCTAGCAATTTGTAGGAAGCAAGACATTTTGTCATCTAAAAGAATGTTTTTGAATTACTCATGATCAGTTACAATCATGATTAATTGTGATTAGTCCACAGCTGTGCGCTGATTAAAGACATCCCAAAGGAATTGGAAAATAAAACGCCTAAAAATATCACTTTTTCTAACTTATGCAATATGGTGTACATAACAACCATATTAAGGTGATTTAATCTATAGCTCCAGATGAATCTGCTCAAAGTCTCATGCAACATCTTAAATGTCTCAAGAGTTACACATGCAGTGATACTGTGTGTACCTTTTAATGTCTGCACAAGAATTAAATAAAAGTCCAAAGTTATGGTTGTCCGTGTGTGTGCCCGTACCTGTTGGACCAACTGAAGGGCAAAGAAAACACAACAAGTGACCCAGATTCTGGCCTTCCCTCTGAAATTAGGTCATTTGTTATTTCTCCTCCCTCTCTCTGCAAATGTTGTCCACTGATGTGATGTGTAATAGGGGGCAGGGTTCACACCCACTGTGATGAATTTGGTCACAGCTCAGTAGAAACACACACACACACACAGTGCCTGAAAAAAGCAATAACAATAGTTTTTATCTCCTGATCGTTGAACAAGAGAAACTTGTCAGAACCCAAAGTGATTACTCTCTCACCTCAGCGCCAGAGAACACGCAACGCTTGTGAACACTTATTGTATATCTGCCGTCATTACTATGGCATGTTCACATTTCCATAAATATTCACACCTGCATTACCTAAAGACAGTTTTGTCAGCAACAAAATACGTCACACAAGTCATGACTTTGCGGCTTTACCAATTAAACTGTGGCGGGATGTTTATTAGCAGTAATTATTTGTCAGTCAACAGCGACTCGACTGTTGCAGTACACCTACGTCAGTTTTCATTTGTCAGAGCCTGATCAATATGCAGCTTGTTATGAAGGGGATGAAGTCATTAGAGGGCACGCTGTTTGAAGTGGTTTCCTTTGAGGGCTGGTAATTGATTTTAGATTTAGAGTAACCACAGCTGCTCAGATGGCTAGAAACACCGATAGCCAGGGCTGTGAATCTAAGAAAAGTTTTGGCCTAAGCACACACTTTATGTTTTCAAGGAATGTTTTGGAAAAGCTATTTTTGCTATAAGACATAATTTGCGGACTCTAATTCCAACCCGACACACACACACTTCACTCTGTGAAGCTTCACTGAGAGCACTCCCACGGCAAGTTCATTATCACCCCTCCTCCTAATTGGGTTAAAGAAGTTAATGTGTACTAGGTCTGGCAGAGATGGGTGTTCAAAGGGTGCTGCAGCACGCCCCTCCAGCTCTTCTTAACCTCCTCACTTTCTCAGCAGCGCTGATGTAGACTAATGATTGCAAAGCAAATCTTTGGCAAAGCAATCAGCTCTCTTCTCGCTGCTTTCTTTTCTATTTAGGAGCAAATAAAACTGAAGCAGCGACTTTAAGAAGAAAGACAATTCATATCACAGCTGTCGAGCTATGATAAATCCGAATATTTAAGCCTACCCCTCAGCAGCTGACATCAAAACGTGAGTGTTGGCAGGGAGGATGTGTGCCCGGCTAGGAGTTCAGAAATGTTTCGGTTTTTATCTTGGATTGTAGATTGATGTTTCTGGGTTTGTAGGGAGAGCTGGAGGACGGGTTTCTGACAGTGGCCAACTGCCCCTATGTGCAGGTCTGCTCACACACAAGGCAGGCACACACTTTGTCTTCATGTCCCTAAGGGATGGACAGCCAGCTTGCTTCCAGGGATTTGGCAGAGAGGTCCATTTTTTTCCTGCATGGCAGCTGCTGTATCCAGAGGCTTGATTGGCTATTAATACCCTGGTTAATTTTACCAATCCATTCAGATTTACTGTTTTCCACATGTCAGTGTGTTGATTAAGAGGCACGTGGCCATCAGCGGGGTTTAACTTAATGCAATAAACAGCAGGACTAGGAGAGCTAATAACACTCTGCGTGAAGAAGAATAGGAGGCAAAATTACTGTTTTCTCTCGTCAAAGCCTGATACTGGCTTCACACACAGTGATAAATACATTTTTGCTCACTTTCTTAAGTTTATTAGATGGTAAAACGTTTTTTGTTTATTTTGTTTTTTTGTTTATTTTTTTTAAATCAAGAGCCACCTCAGTGTTGCTTTCAGAGTGACGCTGCTGCACTGTTCCCTAGGGCCTGCAGGTGGTGCAACAGCATTGGATTTAATGTGACGCCTGCATAAACTGCTGCTTCATGAGGATTAAATGATTGTTGTTAGACAAACAAAGAAAATGGGTTTCAGCAGCGGAAGTTGCTCATAATGAAAAGCTGTTATATTTTGTTCTGGTCCATTAAGAATGTTTGTGAGTGTAGTTATAGGTAAAATAAAACAAGAATTTCGATGGAAGTGAGGCAGCTGCGCCTGTGGAATATCTGGGTATAGTCAGTACATTTAATGTTGTATTCTAAAGGGCCTTTGGAGAACAGGGCCTCGTCCTGTGTTCGCTCTCGTGCGTTCTTACTCCTGGTGTTACTCAGGTCTTCTGTCTGCCTGCCAGCCCACCGGCTCTGGAGCGTTCAGCTTCACTAAACTGATCTGCCATGATTTGCCGCTGGTTATGCATCAGTGCTGCAGTCTCATCTCACATTCCCTTCTACAATTCTGCACTGTAAAATAATGAACCCTTTTTGAGTCCGTCTGGCTGAGTGTGTGTGTGTGTGTGTGTGTGTGTGTGTGTGCGTGCGCGTGCGTGCGTGTGTGCGCGTGCATGTTTTCCATGATTGCTTGCTGCATTTGACAACAGAGCCACAGGGAGCTCAACAAGGCACGCTGCAGTCCAGGTTTAATTTCCTCCGTCAGATGGAGCGATAGTTAGAACAAATGTACTGTAGCAGGGAACCACGGTTTCCCCGGCCGCTGCCTCTTCGCTTCTTCTTATCAACCAGATCCCCTGCCATTGTTTATCCAGGTGTGGTTGAAAACCTGTTTGATTCTGTTTTTTTTGCATGCATGAGCGCTGCCACGATCAAGTGTTGTGCTTCTATCTTTCAGGAAATTGACGAAGCCTGCAAGCGAATCAAGCGGGAGGTTGACGATTTGGGGCCAGAAGTTGGTGATATCAAAATCATCCCGTTGTACTCCACACTGCCTCCACAGCAGCAGCAGAAGATCTTCGAGCCACCCCCACCTAATAAACCAAGCGGAGCAATCGGAAGGAAGGTATAAGTACTTGGTTGCTATAAAAACACTCAGAGGGGGCGTTCGACACAGGGAGTTTGTTGGCGAGTCCAGGTGAAAGAGAAAATGAGTGGGGGTTGATGTAGAAAGAACAGATGGGGAATAAGATGGGTAAAGGAAGAGAGCTGGAAGGTAGGGACTGAAACTTTTTTCCCTTTCTCAGCTTTAGTGCAGAACTGACTCACACAACATATGCTGCTTTTGTCAGCATGCACTTCTCTGCTCTAAATTATAACTGGGATATTACTCACACCCTCTGAGCCCCGGGAAAGTATTGCATTCTCAGTCATTTTTATCTTTCCACTACATTTGTACGAGCCATGCCGCTGCTCAGAGAGGAGGCCTCAGACCTTTGCGGTCTGATTTGTCAAAGGTTATGTGAGCTGACTGAAATCAGGACTTTTCTTGCTGCACAGTAGAATTTTCTGCAATCGCTTAATCTCAAAGGATTGGATGATGTTCTTATTGATACAGACACAAGACAAAGCCTATCTTTCTCTCTCTTTTTTTTCTTCCACGATTTCTATTCATAGAGGCTCGTCTACTGAGGAACAGCACCACCTGTGCTGAACACTTCTGGCCAGAAATTTCACAGAACATCATCACTGCCAGTCAATGAGCACAACTCACACTCAGCATCTGATAGGAGAAGTTATGATGAATGATTTATTGCTGCAGCTTCTCTAATCGATGCAGAACAGGATGGGATACAGCATAGGCAGGAAAAACAAATTACTGCTACTTGTAAACACTCACTTCTACCAGTACTTTTGGAGTATCCACGTTCACTACTCAGACCTGTTTTTTTCTGACAGTTTTTGACAGTCATCACAAATCACAAAATTCTTATAATAAAAAAAATCATACTCATAATAATTTTAGATATGATACAGGAAATCTATGACTGAGTTACTGACAGGTTATGAGTAACTTGCATTGGTTGAAAAACAAAAAGTTTGAGCAGAGCTTGATTCTTAACACACCTGTTTGACAGCAATTGACAGGTTCTTTACCTTTATCTTAAAATGGTACCTGCATTCTCTGCCCTCTTCTTACCCTGTATTATGTAACCATGATACAGTGGTAGCAGTGGGTTAACATGACAATGTATTCCACATACAGTATTTCTTCAAAATCCTTCTTAAATGCTGACCTGCTGACTGGATTCTCAGCAGCAACCTAGCGGCTAAAGGCATTGCACAGTACTATTTCCCTATTTACGTTTTGGTGCTTGTTGAATGGGTGGTGGTCACATCTAAAGTTGCCTTGTTTGAAGTCAATGTTCTTTTTATGCATATCGAACGGAGCAACTCGTCAAGTAAAAAAATGCAAAGATGTCACCCAGTCCTGCCCAGGAGGAAGGGGTAAAACAGAATTAATGTCTGTCATTTCTGCGGCTGTGCATGTTAACGACAGCATTAAGCACCGCTTAATTAACATAAAGCTCTTACTCATCATTGCTTCTCTAGGATTGACACTGATCTGCCATTTAAAAAAACAGTTTTATCATTTAGAAACAAGGCTGAATAAGACTAATAATCAGGTCCGTAGTCTCTCTTTGCCTTCCAGTGTCTCAAATTGTCCTGAGCAAATGGGCTGACGTAAGTGTTAGCATTGCTTTTTGGCTTTTTTAAAATTTCACATATTCCCCACGTGTTACTTTTAATTCCTCCAAATGTTCATTCCAATGGACCCAGAGTGTGAGCGCGTCACTTCAGCTTCAGGCACGTTCTTTCTTCCCCAGTTGGGGGGAGCCTTTATTTGTCAACAAGGCTGTGTTTCCCAGTGGGGAATGTGAAAGATGGCCCGTATTAGCCATGGTACTTTCTCTCCTGCAGGTAATAACCCAGAAATAACATGCAGAGATGATGCTCTAATGATATTACTGATGAAGAAGCCAGGATTATCCAGTGCAGAAACAGACTGGAAGGAGCCGACCTGCGTACGCTGTAATGGCCCTAGGCTGGATAATCCTTCAAAATCAATGCAGCCAATGAGGCCACCCATATGATCATGAAATGTGAGAGGATGTCGTGTGTGGCATCTGCTGGAGCCCTGGCTGTGTTCCAACACAGCGCAGTGCAGCCTCACCTGTTCTGTGTTTTTTAACCAGACTGAAGCATTCCGCGTCTTTGAATCCTCGCTGGGAACACTGGCATATCCTGTCTGTCACGAGTCGCAGTCCGGTTGTCTGGTCTGTCATCATTAAGCCTGCCAAATTATTTTCAGACTGCCACAGTGTCCATAATTGCTTTCCCAATGATGTGACATCACTACACCTTTGGGCTTCTTATAGTACATTTAGCACTGCAAGAATGTAAGAACCTGTTCTCTGGAGCTTCGGGATTAGATTTATATCGAACAATAAACATGTGTGCACTTGTTCCTATGGAACGTGGCTTTCAAGCTGTACTGACCACCTGCAGAGGAAAAGGAGATGACTTGGTGTCAGATTATCAAGATTTCTGCAAAATCTCTCTTGAAAGAGTAGAGAATAAACCACAGTTGTATCGATACCAAGTACTGATAAGGATACTTCTTATGTTGGGTTTCAAGAAAGAGTATCAGGTGTGCTGGATTAGCACGTTGTTGAACGCATATTTGATTAGGAACACAGGTAAATTTACGAATAGATATTTGAATGAAGTATTGGTCCAGATACTGATACTGATATCAGTACATGTGCATCCGTATAATAACCACATCATTCTAATTGAAGGCAGTTAAAGATGAATGGCTAAAAATGGCCAGTTTTCACAACTAAACTGAGAAAGCAGCCGTCAAACACCTCTCACACCAATCCATGTGTTCCCTGTTGCCTGAAACAGTGGGTAAAATGTTGTCTCTCCTCCCGTCTCCCATGTAAGGCTGTGACACTGGAGTGACAGTTGCCACTAGCATCAGCTTTAACCTGGCTGCTGCACTCCACCATGTGCCACGATGAATCCAAAAGGATTTTTTTTTGTCCATTTGGCTTTGTGTGTTACATAAGCAAAAAAGCTTATCCCAGCGGCAGTCCTGATTGGAAGGAGAACTGCTGTGAATCTGCCTCCCAGTCTTCCCCTCTTTACCTAGTGTTTGTGTATATACCCACAGCCAGAGACCCACGGGGTGAAGTGACTTGTTTGCGTTTTCTTTTCCCCATCTCAGCTGTCATCTCACAGAGCCATATTGCTATAGGGTATAATTGTAAAGATGAGAGGCCGAGAGATTGTCTGGGTGCTCAGTTATACCCATTATTCTGTTTTTCAACCAGGCCAAAAATATTTCCAACATGGTTGATTGCGTACATGACACAACATAAAACACGTGTTGCTGCTGTAATCCAAATGTATTAGTTTGGATTAGTTTGGATTGATCTTATGCTCAATAGTACCCCAACAAATGTTACAATGTTAGATTATTAAATTTGACTAATGAGAAAAATTGTAGATTTATCTGTGTTGGCTTGGGTTGCAGCTCAGTTACTTAAGCCTGAATGAGTTTGCTGTAGGCTGGACAGACACATGTTAAAATATTACATGTCAGCTAACAACAAGAATGCGTGCACTCTATGTCACAGCCACAGTGATAGGAGACAGTGATGACAGGAACTGTAGCTGGTCACTTTGTTTCCGCTGTGTGGCTCCAGTGCGTGCACTACATATTGGAAATCCCTGCTGTAGCCCATAAGGTTTAAGTGCTTAACCCATTGGCTACCTCTGCTCAAGTCAGCTTCATTTTGGTAATGACGCTGTCATCAATGCCAAACATTTGTGTCAAACATAATGAATGAACTGCAATCATGGTTCTATAAGGATTATGGACATTCACAATGTCATGTTGTTTATATAATGAGTGAAGTAAATGAAAAACTAAATGAGTTTAAATCAGCCAATTTATCTAAATGAGTTATAATTGCGAAGTGACTGTTTTGTTACTTATTTCTTTTTATTTGGTTTTTAAAGTAATGGTCCTAACACTTGTACTTGTGTACAGCTGGAGAAGACATTATAGTTTGATGTAACCTGTTTCAAGTGTTGTCTGTCTCCCTCTGTGCAAATGTGTGTGAATGGTGAATTTAAATATATCCTAATAACTCATATGAGAGTTAACAGAAATAAACAGGCAGGGACAGCAGAGGTGATAGAACAGCAGGGGGAGGCCAGTGTGGGAGTGGGAGGGCTGGGGTGTGTATTCACAACTACTTACAATAAATTTCAAGTGGAAATGCTTCACATTAAGGCTTTTGTGAGATTCAAATGTTTTAAATTGAGTTAAATTGAATCTCCTTGGATGCAGTTGTTCCCTAACCTTAAATGCACAGCATTAAAAACAGCCAGACTATTCTGCCACACAACAGGAGCCAATCTGTGACGTGTGCACATTTCATTCACCTTAGATTGCTACCCTTAAGTGGAACCACACATCACATTTGGGGAAACCATGTAAAAACATTTCAACAGAGATCTCAACAAAGTTAGCAACATGCTACACACAGTCAGTGGGTTGCTTTTTTGTAGAAGAATATCTATGAGGTGATACTTTTTAGTGTAGTTGTACACTAATCTCTGAGGTAGGTTAACCATCATGCTAAGATTTTTTACATTCAACCATTGCTTGTTTAATAGGACAAGTTAATAGTGGTTTAGTGCAAAAAAAATAATCATCCATTTTGAGTCTGCCCTGGAGCAAAAATTTGACTTTTTTTATGTGTTTCTTTTTTACAATTACACTGAATTCAAAATGCTTAGTACATAAAGGCTGTTACTACACAGCAGGTCATCAGATGCAGTAAAGATGAACTTGCATTACTACATTACAGGAGTAGACGTTTGTCTTGGTCGATTGCAGCATAACAAAATAGTGCAGTGACGTGGATTTGTACCTTTTGTGACCTGAACTGTTGTGCTGCTCCCAGTCTGGAGATAAATTCTCTGTGGATTTTAAAGCTGGAACATTTGCTCTACTACTTTCCTTACTTAGAGGTTACATGTCAGTTTTCTTTTTAAGAGAGGTTTTTTTTCTCTTTAAAATAAATAAAACCACATTTTTAATCATGTTGGTGCAAAATAAGTCTATGTGTGGCATTCAATGCTACCCACTATATATAGTTATATATAATTTATAGGAAACACAGTGATTTAATTAGTGATAACAGCAACATGTGTCTCAAATCCCTGAGGCTAGATCATTTCTTTACCTGCTCACTCCCCTTTCCATAGGTCGTGGTGTCGACAAACATTGCAGAGACATCCCTGACCATCGACGGTGTGGTGTTTGTAATTGATCCCGGATTTGCCAAGCAAAAGGTGAGCTTTCCTTCTTCCCAGCCCATCTTCTCCCACAACCCTTTATCTGCTGCGATCATCTGCTTCAGTTGCCTGACAATCTGCAGATAAACATAGCGGTGGCAAAGATGGAAAAGCCATTTATTTAGCTCTGACATTTCACCGGCTTCCAGCCAAGTCAGACATGTGGTGTAAGATGATACTATGAATGCAATGTAGTGGATTGTGTGTATGTGTGGTTGTAGTTTTACTAAGCTGTTCAGGTATACAGAAGATTAAGTCTTAAAGAGGGTGCCTTTTCTACATCAGGCTAAAAATTGAATTTATCTGCCGCCTCTTCTTCACAATGCCAGGTGTATAACCCACGTATAAGAGTGGAGTCGCTCTTGGTGACAGCCATCAGTAAGGCATCAGCGCAGCAGAGGGCGGGTCGCGCCGGGAGAACCTGTCCAGGAAAGTGTTTCCGCCTGTACACAGAAAAAGCCTATAAGACAGAAATGCAGGTAAGTGAGAAGACTGTTTAAAGGGAAAAATAAAAGTTTGACGAGGAAGTAAACAAGGGTTTGATTATCATACCTTAGATTCTTTAGAGCCACTAGCACTTTGCATCACCCTCAAGCTGCCTGCCAGTTGGAAAAGCTCTCTGTTATACAGCATTTGCACAGAACTCTCCATGATTCCCAGTTTGCCTGAGTTATATTCCTGAGAACTTGCTCCTGAACCCATCCTTTCTCAAAACCTGTTATAACGACACATCCACCTAGTGACAAATGAACCCACAGACTCCCACTTCTCTGCTTTAACTGGGTAATTCTTTCACATCATGAGGGGTAGTAAAATAGCCCCTGGAATGCTGTGTTGATGTATGAACAACACATCAGGTAATAGCAAGTGCCCAGGCCAACACATTTTAAAGAAGATGTTGCATTTCTCTTGACTGACACAGGACAACACCTACCCAGAAATCCTAAGGTCGAATTTGTCCTCAGTGGTGCTGCAGCTAAAGAAGCTTGGCATCGATGACCTGGTGCACTTTGACTTCATGGATCCACCAGGTCAGTCTTCAGAACTCTTTAGCTTAAAAAAAAACATGTTTTTGTTTTTAATCTATTGCTCAAAATGTAATTGTCTTTTGACAGATTTGACAGCTTGCTGCTATTGAAAGCCTTAATATTTCAGAACCATCCAGTGCTAACCAAATCCTATTACCCTAAATGATTTCATTTGACCAATAAATCATGTTGTGCAGTGTTCATCAGCACAGCTTCAAATGGTTGGCACATTTCTGATGCACCTAGATAGATCGATAGATAGATGGACAGACAGACCTTTATTAATCCCTTTGGAGTTCCATTCAGGAAATTAAGGCCTGTAGTAGAATAGACTACAGTAGGTGATGTAATGCACCAAACAATATGTAGAACTACAGCTGAAACCTAAAGAAGAAGAACAATCGGCTCCACAGGGCTTTGCACTATACACCAAGAAGTACAACATTACTTACCAAGCATTACTCACCAAGCACTTGCCAGTGCTTGGTGATTGACAGCTAGCTTAGATGCATCTTCCCCAAGTGTCTCTTTTTCACTCCTGGGCAGTCACTCGTCCCATTGTATAACCTGTTTTTTGTTATTAAAGTTTGGACCAAGTTATAGTATTGGCCCAATATAAACTATGTTGTTGCATCAGCACGTCAGCTCACGAGTCAGGTCATCGCAACTGCATTCACAGCACACCTTCAGGAAAGATAAGTCATCGCAACTGCATTCACAGCACTACATTCACAGCACACCTTCAGGAAAGATATTCAGTAATATCAGATATTATCATATTATCATATTATATAATATCATATCATATCATATATTATATTATCGTAAAGTTGTAGTATTTACCTGTAAACAGTAAGCACAAAATGTATACCTTTTTTGATTTTAGGTATAATCAAATCAATTTTACAGCAATAATTGTTTTTTTAATGAAAAAAAAGTTGTAGTATAAAAAATACAGTTGGAACACACGTCAAATTTAGTGCATTTTCACCTTAAGGTTTAAATACCATCTTACAAGTCACAGTCAAGATGTACAGTAATTACTAAAATCCACCAACTCAACAAAAAAAAGAATGAAAAAAAAAACCCTGTGAGTTATACTTTTGCATATTTTCCTTGACATCAGTTGGGTTACCGTAGTTACAAATAAAAACAGATGTGAAAGACATGCATCTACCTGCTCCATGGCAAAGCAAGATTTTGGCATATTTTGGGATGTTGATTCATCTTCACCTCTTGTGATTTATCTATATCGACCCTGTGATTAATCAAATCACAAATATGAATTGTTTGACCAACCTAGAAAATAACTTTTAGAGATTTAGACTGTAATGTTAACAGTTGCTGGACCTACAGTAATCATAGGATTTAAGAAATATATTTTCTTATCATCACTTTCACAGGTACTCAACCAACTAACTTTATCAAAGAACACCAAACCTGGATCTCCCCTTTCCTTCGATTCAGTACAACGAGTTGCTGTAACATCGGGCTGTGTGTAGTAAATGTGCATTTGTGGTGTGTAAAATTGAATCTGGGCCGGCTGTGTCACTGGGGATCTAGTCCTAGACTACAGAGCCAAAATAAAGTGATCTGAAAGATATCAAATTCTGAATAGTGGAGGAGATTTGTGGATAAGAGCTTTGTTTTACATCTCAGTAGCATTTTCCTGTTTTTATGAGACGCTGACGTGAAATTTCAATTTGAGCGAAGTGTTTTGTGGAGCTATGATTCTATTTGATTGGTCTGTTTATGCTCTGGCAGTCTCTGTAGGTAGTTCTGATTTCTTGTAAATCCAAAATTATCTTGGATCGATTTCAAAACACAGACCCTATTTCACTGTGACACCAAGTTATGGCATTCCTCAGCGCAGTGTGTGTTCCTACATCCTGCCAGGAAGACCACTCCCTCCTTCTCCCCTCCCTTACACTCCCCCCTCCCTTTTCTCACCATAATATAGTTTTCATCTCACCTCTGAGATTAAACCCATCTCTCCCCGTCCACTGTGGCAAACGCCATTTTGAGAATGAAATTGGTTACATCAATAGTAGTGCTATCACCTTGGCTATTGCCTTCCCTTTATATTCCTCCAGTGAAACGTGACTGACCTCCACCACCACCCCCACAATTCTCACAAATCGTACAGGCAGGCGTCAGCATATGGGATTGGCCTTGTCTGCCGAGTCTAACTGGGTGAGGGAACAAAGGGGAGGATTAGCTTTTTATTTATTTGATCCACTCGTGGCAGAAGGTTTCTCCTAACTAGCCCCTGACTACACTGCGGGCTGAAAATGGTTGAGTGCAACAAATGATGACTGCATTGTCTGAATGGTTTCGGTGCGAGGTCCTGGACAGGCACTTTATGATCTAGTTACAGTGGTTCAATTTCACTGCTCTGTTTCAAAGGCCTCACTCACAGCTAATTCACTGGTCAAAGAAGTGTCTCTGTTGAGAACAGGCGCCAGCACTACTAGGAGATTTTAAAGAACCTTCTGAAGCCACATCAAGGACGTTTTCATACTGGGTTGTCCAAGTACTATTTTTTTTGTAAACCAATATGAGTATGTTTGTATGTATACTAATTTTTCTGGGTATCAATACATTGACAATGAACTACAGTGGGTGGCACAGCTTTGTGGATAATAGGGGCATGTGCAGCGTGTAAAAGTAGCCTCAAACCAAACCACAGGGAAAATATTAAGCAAGGAAATTCTTAGTGAGAGTTACATTTCCTTCTCAGAACGCTATTTACAGCCAAAATGACAAATATTTCTGAATTAAACTAAACAATCTTCAAACTGATACTGGCGTCACATTAGACAATATATCAGTAAAACTAAGGAAAACTAAATGGAAATCATCTTAAAAACATAAAGATAAATAAACTCATAATTCTGCATTGTTAAAACAGTCAGTTGAACAGAAAGTGACCAGAGCTTTGGCCCATTTCAATTTTGAAATACTGTCTCCTGCTTTGCACAGGAGAACATACAAGGTATCACTTCAGCTCTGTCATAACAGATTTGGTAGACAAATGTACATGCACACATGTACTATTGTCAAATAACTAAATGAAAGAATGCCTCATCTGTTTGCTGTTTTTTTTAGCGTATTCACTGATGTTATTGAGTAGAAGTGGAGTTTCAGTCACAATACCAGTATCAGTATCCCTGTATCCCAGCTGGACACTGTAGAATGACATTTATTGAATATGATTTAAACGATTTGATCTGATGATAGAATATCAACCTATCACACTCCACTATCATGTTTTTAAATCTATAACCTTGTAAACAATTCTAATGGAACCTTGGTTTTCTGTGAAACCCTTCAGTATAAACTGTTCTTTTCTTCTCACTCACTGCTGACTAAACACTGGGGAACTGATGTGTACAACCTAACCAAATGGAAAATCCAAAAGAAATCACTAGCGATTCTCATAAGGACTATGCTGTGTGGGATTCATTTGCCTCCTGACATTTCCAAATAAGTAGCTTTCAAAACCAATATGGTTTAATGTACCTTTAGCCTTTCATCCCATTGATTCAGCCCTTGGTTAATATATCAGATTCTTGTCTTGAGGCAGTCAATACTTACTTTTCTGACGAGCTCAGTGGCGTATAGATTGCATTTTCACACTGCTTCATCATGTTAGTAGAAGTTGAAAATCAGATTTTCACTTTTTGTTCTGCCCCCATTCGAGCCACCTATTCTAGTATGGCCGGAACTCATTTTCATGTTTGTGTTGCTTTTTTTAGAGGCTCTAATGCTTCAAATCAATATTAGTTAATCATAAAAAATACTACCCTGCTGTTTGAAATTGAATTTTTTTCCTAAGCATTTGGTGGAAATGAAAGAGAACGAGTGCTGCGGCCAGTACTTACAGCTGATTTTCAGTTAACATGCAACTGGTCATTAGGCTTCAGCTCTCAGGAGCCAAAGGTCAATAATTGCATCTGGTGGAAAAAAAAATCTTTTAACCAAACAGTGAGGGCCTTTTTGTGTTGAAGCATTAAGTAGAAAGTTCTTCTGTAATTGCATCAGATGTTTAGGATTGCCTGAGCGCTGGATGAAAAATGATCTCTGCCATGATTACTTCTCCGTTAAGTTGCTGTGTCGCATAACTCTGGCCGTCAGCCTCGCTCTCATTTGGATTCACCTCATGCTGCCTGTAAGAAATTGTGCAAACAAGTCTCTCTTTGTTTGAGTGTCAGTGTCTTTTCTTTACTCAAATTTGTCTTCGATTGAAAGTCCATGTACCAGTAGGTATTGAAACTCCATTGTATTCAGAACTCCTATTTTCTCATCTAATCATTTATTTTATCTTACCCTTTCTTGATAAAATAACCATCAAGTACATTTTTGACCCTTATTTTTGTTGAACATTTTTTTAAATTGCTAAAGGTGTTATTTTGGACAGATTTATCCATTGTATTTAAATGTTTTATATATTTGACTTCTGGTAGCTTAATGCTAAATGTTGCAGGTGAGAGCTGTCGACTTTCAGATTTATTTTCCCCACATTAACATTTCATTTCCGCTTCATTGAAAGAACCTGTCGTCTAGGTTCTGTTGCATGTAACCTGAAGTTGCACTCTATGGACTGAGCTGATTCACTTTCAAACCCTGAAGAGTTATATTTTTTTAGAGTAGTTGCATTGATTCCTCTAAGTTTTGATCAGTCCTGAGGCTTCTGAAATTTTCCGGAGAGTTGCAGTAATGAAAGAAGTTTTGACAGTTTTGTCAGCACTGTGTGTTTTTGCCCATGGGCCTGGAACATTTATAATGGCCAGTCTCTCCCATCTTGCCTCCACCAGCCCCAGAGACCCTGATGCGAGCCCTGGAGTTGCTGAACTACCTGGCAGCGCTCAATGACGACGGTGACCTGACGGAGCTGGGTTCCATGATGGCAGAGTTCCCTCTGGACCCCCAACTGGCCAAGATGGTCATCGCCAGCTGTGAATTCAACTGTTCCAACGAGATCCTTTCCATCACTGCCATGTTGTCAGGTAATGCTCATGGCTGGCCCTCTGTGGGGATCTGAGCGACTATCCATTGCTCTTGAAATGTGGCTCAAAATAAACCAGCCACTTGAGGGACACAGAGGGCAGCTCCTTAATATGTTTATAATATATTCATTATAGTTGTTTAATTTTTTTTAACTAAACTTTGTTTTTTGTACATGGTGCATTAAAGCATTTACAGGACATTTTAGTGATGCAGACTTACACTTTAAATCTTTCCATAAATAACAGCACATTACTGACCTTAACTACAGTGTAAGCAGAGGCCCAAGCCAGCGTAGTCAGCTGTATCTTGTAAGAAAAGTGGGAAAAATACATGTCTGGACAAAATGTGGCCCACCAGCTCTACTCTTGCAGTAATTGCACTCCAGCCGTCACAAAGCAAAACGCTGCTCATTGAGATGAATCTTGAAGTCATTGAAGGGACTCCGAGGGTCTTTGAGAGTAGAGGAAATGCATTTCAATAATCGTCGGATGCAGTGGCCAGTTTATTAAGACTAAAAAGCAAAAATGGACAGGTTTTACATTTTCAGTGCAGCACTTCAGCAGCTTTGGCTGCAAAGAAATCAAAGGACATTTAAAATAAATTGAAAGTCCCTCGTTGCATAGAATAATGTCCAGACAAGAGTTTGGGTGTTTCATATTTGCCATGTCTTGTGTTATTTCTACTGTACATATCTTGTCAAATTTAAAGACCTGGCGAATACAGTGTGCCCTGTAAAGTGCTCTGTGCCTCTCATCAGCTGAGGCCTTGTTCCTCTCAGTGGGATTTGCTTAACTTATCCACATGGGCGGCTGTGTTGGGGCCCATACCAACCTTGTTTAGTCCCACAGTGCTTCGTTCGACCTACGGAGGCTAAGAAGGTAGCTGACGAGTCCAAGATGCGCTTTGCCCACATTGATGGAGATCACATGACGCTGCTCAATGTCTACCACGCCTTCAAACAAAGTGAGACACTCAGGTATAGCACAGAATAGTTTTCATGGTTTTATTCGTTTTCGGTGAACTTTATTCTCTTTACTCTCTACAATAGACCATGAGTCCACTCAGTGGTGCTATGACAACTTTGTCAACTACCGCTCACTGATGTCGGCTGACAATGTACGTCAGCAGCTGTCCAGGATCATGGAACGCTTCAGCCTGCCGCGGCGAAGCACAGAGTTCAACAGCAGAGATTATTACACCAACATCCGCCGAGCCCTGGTCACGGGCTTCTTCATGCAGGTCAGTCAGTCAGGGTGTCATTTTTCAGTAAAAAACACATTTATAAATTACATTCCTCGGATAAGGAGTCATTCATTCCACTGTTCATCATAGCTTTAATTCATAAATGCCTTTATTCTTTTTTCTGGGTTCTGTTTTATGGTTCCATTCCTGTGATATGTTCACATTAACTTAAGAATGAACTGATTAGGGTTGAGTGTCAAAAGGTCATTCCAGTGTCACTGAACACACTTTTTGTCCATTACTGGCTAATGTGCAAATTTTCCCTCAAATGTCTAATTCGATAAAATGATGAAGTGGTGACATTTTATATCCAAAAGGTCAAACAGGATCTGCAAAAACACTTCTCTGGTCATTATTCTACACCATACCTCAGGAGCAGCAGGGGAAACTGTGACAATGTTTCCTCCATTGTGAAGGTCTGACCCAGAAAAACAAACACAGGGCAGTAATTAATAGCACCTGATTAGTTTGTCAGCTTAGCACATTCTGTCTTTTACAGTACAGGTAACCCGGTGCTCACTGACTTTTGCTGCTACTGTTCTCTTTAATCACATTGAAAACCGAATGTTTGCCCTCACTAAAAATGCAGCTTGGATGTTTATGGTGATGAACAAATGCCATTAAAAGTATAAACCAACATGCGCGGCTGTTTTGTTTTAACCACATAACAAGAAATCACATCAATTTGTGCCTCCCTCATGGAAACAAATGGCATTTAGCAAGGAGCCATTTTCAAGGCTACCTGAAACAGGCCACCTGACAGGTTGAATTATGGCACTAATATTTAAATATTTGTCAACATTAACCTTTATCTGGGAGACAAATTTGCGGTTCATGTTGGAGCTTTCGCAGCATTTGAGATCATGTCTTTGTTTGGAAAGGTCTTTATTGAGACTGATTGCCTTGGTTAATCACAGCAGCCGCTGCAGCTTCACAGGTGTCGGAAAAGTATGAGAATGGAAAAAAATGTCCTCCGTCTCAACAGATATAATATCTTCTGTGGCAGAGAAGTTATTTTTACGTCAAGTCACCGTAGCGTTTGAGCTGTTAAAAGAAAGTAGCTGTCTGTCTTTAAGGTAGTGTATACCATTCTGGCAACTATGGTAAACTGGCTGAATAACAAACTGCGGTCCAACTGTATATGTTTTTAGCCATAGTCAGACCCAGAATAATAAGAAAAAGAAGAAACTTCCACAAAATAAGTGGAGAGCCAAGATTGAACCTGGCCGTCTCGCAGCTTTTATGTTAATATATAGACTTTTGAAAGTAGTGCAGCCTTGGTCTTTTCTCCCACATGTGGCTACGGGTGACAAACTACTTCTAGTGTTAACCCGTTTACACATTTAACACGTTTATTTAGCTCTGTGCTGAATGAGCCACTTAGCTTTTGGGTTGCATATCGTAACGGTCTAGCAGTTCCGTGCAAATTCTCGTCTAGGCAGGAGGTACAGTATCAGTGCATCAGTGGAATGGCTTGTTTTATAGTCTGTAAGTTGGCTGTTATAAATGAATTACTTTGTTGTCAAAATTGGCAGTAGAGAGACACTCCAGATGCAAACATGTGTACTATGTAAATAAAGTCCATTTGTCAAAATATGTCCCCCTTTAGATCATAGCCCTTTGAGGGAATATAAAGTTACAATCTAAAATGTTGTTGTCCATGAACAGGTTGCTCACCTGGAGCGGACTGGTCATTACCTTACAGTGAAGGACAACCAGGTGGTGCAACTGCACCCTTCCACTGTGCTGGACCACAAGCCCGAGTGGGTGCTGTACAATGAGTTTGTGCTCACCACCAAGAATTACATCCGCACGTGCACTGACATCAAGCCAGAGTGGTAAGTTTAACTGTCAGTATACTATAGTGAATATTTGTGAGTATTTGTGCCTCCACAACACAAGAAAAGGGTCAGATGTGCAGAAATTTCTGGAAGATATTATATATTAATTACATCAAACTGATCCGTGGTGTGTTAATATGTAGGAATGCTGCCCTCTGGCTACATTTCTCTATTTTGCAAATGACCAAGATGTATAACTAAGTGCTCCCAGACCACACTCCTGTGACATGTCCTTTTTATTCACACAACCTATTGAATTGACTCAAACAATTGAATTTGTTGTGTGAACATAGAGGGAGGTCTCTCTCTCTCTCTCTCTCTCTCTCTCTCTCTCTCTCTCTCACCTCCCCACTCTTTCTCTCTCTCTCACTCTCTTGCCCTCTCTGCCATAAGGAAACACTGAAGACAATATTTGTGACAAACGATGACTTTCTTTGTGTCCTAGGTTGGTGAAAATTGCCTCGCAGTACTACGCGATGAGTAACTTTCCCCAGTGCGAAGCGAAGAGACAGTTGGAGCGCATCATTGCGAAACTCTCATCCAAGGAATACAGTCAGTACTGAGAGGATTTGCTCCTACTGCAGCAGCGTCCTCCCTTTCTGTACATAGTCAAGTCTGAACACGTCGTATATTTTTCTTATTCACGCCGACGACCTCTTCTTGAACTCTTGGTCATACCATCTATGATGTATTTTCCTAATGATTAATAATTTGTGTCCAGTTGTGTTTTTCACGGCCAGTGCATCTCATCGCCTTTAGAGCAGTGATGCTGAGGCACGAAACAGTGACGGACAGTGCAATAAAACGGTTTTCAGTCTTCAGTTCCTGGAGTTTGCTGTTCATATCATAAAAAGCACAGTAGGTTGTCTCGGTCACATCCCAACACAAGCACACATCTCTGTAAAAGTGTCTAGAAAAACATTTACGGACTTTCCATCGCACCAAAATGTCTTCAGACAAATCTGGACAAGCGCTTGAACTTCAGCCCGTGCAGGAAAGCATCTAATGTCTGGTTGTTGGGAATTCTGTCCAATACGTGAGACACTATGTAAATAAAAACAATGCTGTTAATGACATGAATAAACAGACAACCCCTCTTCATGATGCTTGGTTTGGTTTGATTTTTGCATGTACAGCTCTATCATCATCAATCTATTACAAGAAGTACTGGACAAAATGGCAAGTGATTTAAACGATATACTATGGCATACACAGAAATACAGTATGAACTTCATACTACACTAAATATTTGTTCTGTCTGGGCAATCAGATTCTGATCTGCCAAATCCTGCTTGTTTCCCTGCTCTTTAGGGAAGTGAAATCTTCTTACTGGGATATTGATAGCTCCAGAAACAGCCAGAGTGAGGGGGAATGTTAATTACAAATGTTTGGGAACAAGATCAGTGTGAAATCCCTGCTGCGCTGTATCTTGTTCTGGCTGTAGTGCTTTGCGTCAGTGCCTCTAATGTGGATGGTATAACGGGGGGAATCTAGGTTCACACCACTCGTATCTCTTTGGTTTGTGTTGGGAAAATCGCTCCTCTTCTTTAGACTTGGCCTCAACTTGGTTTCCAGTGGCTAACCAGTGAGCGGTTCTTGGCCACAATAGAAAAAAGAAAACAAACATTGCCATTCATTCATTCCACGGGTCAACAGTTTAAAGGGCTCTGTGGCTGCTCAGGTGTAAATTCCTTATAGAGTTTGTAGAGTGGGGCCTAGTTTTGTCTTTGTCCCTTAGAATTCTGGGTCACCTGGGGAGTAACTGAGTCTGTTCACTACAAAGGACTGATTATTAGAAGTTGGCAAACAGCAGTGGGTTTTTTTTCAGCAGGTGTTTGTAGCTAAAACATTAAAGAAAAGCTGAGGCCGACCAGCTGTATATATACAGTATATGCAGTATATGTACATATATGTATATATGCACACATAAAGCCAGCTTTTAGAGAGTATCTTAACTTTATGTATTTAGTAGGGCTATCAAGTTTTTTAATCTGATTAATCACAGGGTAGCTGTATATTATTAATAATCTTGATTAATGGTCATTGTGATTATTCATGATTATGATGAATAATCGAGATGTTAAATATGAACATATAATAAAAAAAAACAAATCATGCAAATAATAGTATTAAATATATATGCAAATGTATAATTCAAAATACCACAGAATTGGTGGATTTTAATCATTTGCATTTTGAGTGTGGAAATTAACGCATGATTTTAGTTTAACCAGTTCCCTTCACCCTTTAACAACTACCTTATGCAAAGAGTTTGCTTTTGGCACACCATGAGATTTTTTCTTTAAAAAACATCCTGTCGGTTAGAACAACTTTGTTTTTCCTCTGCTGCACCTCGAGTTCACATCAGCTGTATGGAAATAAACAACGAAGTAAGGATAAGAGGCAGAAGTGAACCTGTAAGCGTTTTTCACAATCTCTGTAGTGTCTGGGAGCAGGCAGACAGAGATACTGGGGAGTTTTAAATTAGACCTGTGCATTGTATAATATGCTAAGTCAGGGAATTAGCATGTGTGCTTTAATATTTTTTGGACTTTTGGGAGGCAAGTTTTTAAGTAGACTGCCTTTGGCTGGGAACGTGCACAGGGCCACAAAACTGTGCCCGAGAGATGAGACTTCCTCCAAAGTGAAGCCGATAGAAAACCCATTAGTTTGGGCTGATTTGGAAATTATATGGAATTGATCCTGAGCTAGGAACAGTTTTTCATGCTCGATACTTCCCATTGATCCAGGCTGCCATAATTACAAATGAAAATCGTTACGTCTCCAAGTTGTGTTTTGTTATTGTCTGATGCGAGGTTCACGTGCTCTTACATCACTTGCTTCATCATTTGTCAGATTTTCTGACATGACTCTCAGATTAGATTAGAGTAAAAATGGAATTCCTCCTTTAGAGGTAACACTTCTATTCTTGTCCCCCTGCGCTGAGGCTGCAGGCACTTTTATGTTTCTCTTTGACAGTAGCTTAACAAAAATAGCAAACACAAACCGACAGTAGACGGGTATTGTTCAGCGTGTTTCCAAACAGTGTGAATCACCAGCCCACTACAGCTCAATCTGCCACCACCCACAGAGTGCTGGATGGTGCCTCATCATCATTTGAGGCTGTGGGTAGAGGGAAGTTTATTGCAAAACACCTCAGTGTCTCAGGAAAACCATCCGCCCCCTCAGTCCTCCTCCCAGCCCACGCCGGCCCTCTTCCTCGAACCGCGGCCGCCGCCAGTCGCAGCTGAGACAGGTGTCTTATCTCCATCGTGCAGTGCAAGCACAGCCAATCTTCCAGGAAGATGGCAACTGGAATGTGACAAATCCATCTGTCCTGGTTTGAATTTGTATGCTAATTTGAAATAATAGCCCCTCTGGTGACAGTGCAGGGGAACAATTCAATCACACCATCTATGACAGTTGCTTTCCAGCCTACTCTGTGATATGGGAGTATATGCATGTACCGCGGGGTTAGGCTTGATAGATTGGTTATGTGGGGAAGATGTGGCATGTAGACTGTATGTTTAAAATGGGCTGCCAGTTTGAAATGAGTCACGCAACCAGTGAAGGCACCTGTGCGGAAAACATGCAGCCACTAACTGTCAGCGAAGAGAAGACGATGTGTGATTTGACCTCATTTACTTTCCTTCTGTGCAGCTGCCCCGGACCTTCGCATAATTTCTCCCTTAAAGGCTACAAAGGCCTAGGTGTAAATGAAAGAAACATATCCTCACATGAAATCGCACTAACACAGTTGTTCCATTGTCACACTGAATTATCTCGAGCTGTTGATTTGATTCAGCAAAAAGCTTTCATGTGTCACCGGGCAGAGGAACACAACGGCACGGCTGGAGCTATGTCATATGTTTAGGAGAGGAGCTGGCTTTGGAGTTTACAGTGATTTCTCTTGCACCTCGATGCTCCCCTACGCAAACGCATGGCTCTGTCTAATCTTTAAATGAATCTACAGCACAGGACAGATTATGGCTGATGGTGACAGATAAGAACAAACGCCTCCACGTTTCTGCTTGCATCGTTCTTTTTCTTTACGTCCAAATCACAACCTGTGTTCTCCAGAGGCACAGGATTGTTCTGAGATTTTCATTAGAGGACCAACAGACAACCTTCATGTCCCCGGAGGTTGCTGTTTGGACAGTGTTGTAAAGATGCAGCTGTAGCGAGATGAGATACACCCCCTGTACAAGCTCTTATCTGTAGAGACACAAAAGAAAGGCTACTCTGAACTTCCCCACCATCAGGATTTATATCTGCAAAATGTAGAAAAGGAAAAGGAAGGAAAAGTTTTTAAAGTTTAGGCAAGGACCTGATATTGTGATGTCTTATCTTTCTTCAAAGACAAAGGACAGCATATAATCAGCAGTGTCTTTAAGTATGAAACTGTTTATACTTGCAATAGTGTATCTGCATAATGTGTTTACGGTTCTATTTGATCATTTCTTGGATTGTTTTAGGCAACCCATTCAATCCAAACATTGATGCAGAAGAAGAGTTTTCTGACATTTTTGCCAACCATGCTTTAAGCTGGTCGGTTTGAACAGTATTGTCTTAACCAGAAAGACCAGCTCTTAAACCTGGATTTCCTGTCAGTTTTGTAGCCAACCAAAGGTCTTAGCCAGACAGCTACATCAGATTAGCATATACAGTTCATCACATAAAATAGGGGCTATAAATTCCCGACCCAGCGGTCAATTCTGGCCCATGACCCCCATACCCCACACCAACAAGATGTTAATAATAATAACATTTTGCCTTTAAGGAAATTATTAACACTTAAATGTGTTATCTGATCATTTAATAATGGAGAAAAAAAAACATGCAATGGCTGTTAAGACTGTTGAATTTAAAATTTATATTAAACAAACAAGATGTGGCCTTTCAATTAAATGAAGGCGGCGCTAGTGCTCATTTAATGCTCATTTAAATTTGAGAACCCTGGCATAGACAGACAGTAACATACAGTATCATTTTCTTTCATGTCATATACTGTATGTTGATCACATAATGAAAGAGTGGTCAAAGGTCACCAGTTCAATTCCCAGTGCTTCCCTCAGGTCTTTCTGTACACAGATTGAATCCTTATTGCATGCGTACAGGTTTCTCGAAGTACTCTGGTTTCAACATGTGCAGGACTAGATTATGAGTGGTCGGAAATGAATGACTGAATGGATTAGATATATTGAAAATGACTTTTTTCTGTATCCTATGAATTTTGCTACTTATTGTAAGATTGGCAGTTTCTAAGAATTGGGGTGTAAACAAAAAAGTTGTTTTGCCGTGGGCCACATTGGGCCACACTATAGAATCTCCAGGATAGTTTGGTTCCATTTTCATTATGAAACCCATATTTATAGGTTGCATCTGCAGCAGTTCAGGTCCATAGCTATTTTCTACATGATCTCATCTTGTGAGATGTGTAGGACAGGAAACCTCTCCTGTCATTTTCTGTCATCTAGTGCTCTCACCACTGCAGTCCACTCCACTCCAGTTTGCGCAGGAGAGAGAGAGAACTCTGCAGCTCTGCCATGCCAATTGACCACACTTCAAACGACTGCACATCATGCGTGGCAAACATGTCTGATCAAACAAGGAGGCCGGCAAAGAAAACTGATGAACAAAGGGACCCTTCTAAGTGCGCACGCCTCGCTTCTGGATAAATAGGGTGCTAAAAGACAGCTCCCTAAATGAGCTCTGTGAGGAGGCCTGCTTGTAAAGCTTTCAGTGGACTGAAAGATTTTCAATGCTTAGCATGAGTGCACATAGATAACACCACTCCTGCTGCACAAAATCACTTTCTGTCTGTAAAAAAACAAAAAAACAAAACAAAATAAAATCTTGACATTTAATGAAAAAAGGACATTTTGTCTTGGGATTTATAAAATTAATTATGTTCCAGCCAACAAAGCGTTTCTACGTCCATGCCATGGCCTTCACTTTGGACATGATTGATTTGGTAATATGAGCTTGAAAGGTTTTTTTCAGTTTGTAACAGTGAACTCTTAAATATTACAAGCTACATCTGCGCTCCGTGTTCACCTTTATCTCCAAACAGGAGCTGGTTTAATCTTTAATGCTCTCAGCCCAGTTCTTTGTCATGCGTGAGCCACATGACAGAAAAGAGTATATAATGTGATGCTCTAGTAGCTTTATGTTACAAGAAAAGAGTCTATAATGTGATGCTCTAGTAGCTTTATGTGCAAGGGCACTCCCTTCGCCTCATTATATGCTATAGATGCACCGCCTTGGTCCATGGAGACTGATTTGTAACAGATGAGAGAGAAAGGACACTGATCCACTTCAGCGAGGTTTTCGTGGTAGTGTAAAGTTTTTCTTTTATGTAAGCGTGTGTAATGTGATTTTATGGCAACTGTATTGTATGACAACTGCTGGCTAGACTCTAACAGTCTTTGTGTTTTGTGAGTGTGAGTGTTTGGGAGTCTATATATGGTCTTGACATTTTTTTTGGTGGTGTCTCTAGCTGCAGCTTAAGAAGTGGTATCAAACTCCCGGGCCGGGGGCCACTTTTGGCCTACATACAGCCACATCTGGCCTGTGACTAGATGTCAATAATAATTTTGCCCTTAAAGTAGTTTTTTTTTTCAGAATCTATATTTACATTTTTTGCTCTCAGCACATTGCTCTTGCGCCCCCTAGTGGAGACAGGGCTCACACTTGAAAACCACTGCTCTAGTCTAATGAAGATGTGGTATGTCTTTGTGACCTTGTGATGTGTCCCACCCAAACAGTCTCTGTCCCACATTTTATTGACTGGTCGTCCCAGACATCCCAGTGTGGTTAGACTAATTCATTATCTATGCTGTTTTTATCCGTGTCAGTTTTGACTAAATTATGTTTTTACTGAGACTAATGTGGATAAATGTTGATTTTTATTTTACTGTGTCCATGATACAAAAAGGGGGCTTTGATACAACTTATCTATTTACATCGCTAACCGACGTGGTTCAAGATAACAAAGTAATATTTTTGGTGCAGTATTACGTGAAAATGTTGTGAAGAAATGGGGCAGTAGATCTAAATTTACTCCAAAAGGTTCCTGCGAAGTAAGACAAAGTACAAAAAAGAGTTCACATAACAACCTAGTTCTAGATGGCTTTCCAATTAAGTGTTTGCCAAGCAGTAAAGGTCTAGACTGTTTCTTCAGTGACAGATCTGACACTGCTTTGTTTCCTTTATTTGAGTCCTTGTCTTTTCCTCGGTGAAAATATTATCCGTCGGTTTATTTGGACCAAACACACAGCTGTGTATTAAGAGTCAGACTTGTGGCACAGCAGGAAAACAAACACTTGCAAAAAAAAAGAAAAAAAAAAAAACAACAACCCAAAAAACAAAAACAAAACCCCATCATAATGGCTTCATTGTGAGCTTAGAAACTGGATCACTTGAATATAATGCAGCTATAATTAATGTCATTAAGCGTTTGCCAAGAAAGTGTCTGTTGTTGCTGCACTGTTTCTGCAGGGCAGTGTCCCAAATCACTCTGTAATTGCTATACTGTGCACTTTATTTACCCCCCTCTGTTTAATTTAAGTGTTTAAGTCCTGAGTGTGAAGTATAGGCTGCAGAGGTGGGACCAAGTTAATTGTTTTACAACTTACAAATTAGTCCCAAGTCCAGTAAAAGCTCTAAACTTTGTGTTGCGAGTCTTACAAGTCATTATGTGGCTTGGAACGGAACGTCCTTAAAGTCTGTATTAATTACTTATAGCTCATAAAAAACCTTCTTCCTGTGTTCCATTGTCTTCTACGCTGTGATGGGATCTGGAGCCAGGACCTTCGTACTCAGAGCGACAGGTGAGGTCAACAAGGCTTTATGGGACTGTATATGAAGATGGACTTCTACTTGTATGCATATTCAAATAAAGGCCAGTAGTAACACAGTGATGTCATAAAGTTTATTTATAGAATTCAACATGTCCATGTCAGCTGAAAACAATCATTAGTTTATCCATCTTTTATTTTTATTGGAAGACTTCTTCATCTCCTCATTTTACTTTTCTTTCTGTATTCCAGTGTCTTTTTCATTTTTAGAAAACTGTTTTGTAACCTTCTCCTATGTCAATAGTATCAAAAGTGGGGGGCGCCACCCCTGAGTGGCCTGACACTTTCCTGGGAGAGCCTAGCACAGCAAAAGGGGGTTATGTAAGCAACTCTTAACACTTTCCACATGCCACCGTAAAGGTGCACAGTAAAGACTTAAATAGATAAACAGACAAAAGAGGTGATTTTTTTTTGTCATTTTTAGGAATTTAGATTTTACTGATCATCATGATTAATTGCCAAATATATATATATATGTGTGTCAATTTGTTGGTCTCTGTAGACGGTTGAATATCACCCATCTTTTTGTTTCAGCAATAGACACAGTTAATGGAAAAGAAAAGTGCAGTTAATACTGTATGTTTGTGGCGTTAACCCCCAGATTTAAAGAGTTGTTCCAATGTTGACGGCTGGCACAACTGTGTAGGTGAAGTCCAGAGATGGGGGAAAAAAATCTGTTTGATTTGAATGAAACAAACACTTGAAACTGAATGAGTTATTTTCCATTTTTATACTGTTTTCTCTGCAGATTGAAGTTCCAAACTAAATAGAAATGTTTACTGGACTCCTCTCAGAGATGATGGACACACTAATGAATTTGGATGTCTCTTTTTCGGATGAATTTCATCAGACCTTTATCTCTGTAGAATCTAATCACACATTCCGTCCTCACTGTGAGACTACTAATTATATAGTGCAGCCTACAGGCAGATTTTATTAGGTTAAATACTGGTGTGTGTGTGTGTGTGTGTGTGTGTGTGTGTGGTTCACTGATGTCCAGGAGAAAACCAGATGACCGTCTTCTATGATGAAAACTGATCTTGATGGATGAGCAAATGAAGGTAGTTTTTATTTTGGATCTAACAAACACCACGGCCGTGGGATGTTGTTCTCTGCTTTAACCAGCATTAACGGCCAACTGAGAAATACCTAGAAACCAAGTCCAGTAAAAACTTAATTTTCTAATTAAAATAACTTCTTAAAGGTATTTTTTATCTTTACATTAAGTCAATACACACATTAAGTGAGTGACATTTGATAAACATTTTTGTTCAAGTGTCGCACGCTCACTTGCATACATTTATGGCTGATTTATTTATATTTAATTTCTGCACATTTTAGCAAAACAAAAACTATCTGTAGAATTTATAGAAAGTTATTAGACAGCCCTGATAGGTTTTTATCTCTGTTAAATTTTGTTGAATTTTATTTGACCATATTTTGTTTGTTTTGTTGGTTTTATAGGCAAAAATGACAGTTTTTAAAATGTTATAGCTACAAACAAAACACACGCGTGGCCGTCCAGGACTGTAAGAAATAAATAAAATAATTTCCATGAATGGAAGACTATTACAGTAGTCCAGAGGAGAGAACAAAAAGACAACGCCAAAAAGCGCTGTTTCAATTAGGTCATGTGAAAAAGCGCTAGCGTAAGATTTTAAATGAAACGAAACTTTAAATGAACGACATGTTTGCAGGTACTGAGTGACGGTCACTGTCTGCAGCAACAGGTGAGTTTAATTAACAGACGCTCAGGTGGAAGACAACAACAGGTGACGATGGAGAACCCAGCAGTGGAAGTGCGTTTATTTCCCCTGCTGTGGAAATAAACAACAAACAAAATTAAATTGAAGTTTAATTCCCCATAACGCTGGAGACCACCACTCTTCTCGACTCGTCCGTGGACCGCACTTTGGGAACCACCGCCCTCGGCTGCAGCCCACCGTCAGCAGCGGCGTGTTTTTGGGAGAGCGCAGCCACATGACGGTGAAGACATCAGCCCGTGCACCGCCGCTCGGTTTGGTATCGACCGCAGCAACGGGGCAGAGGAGAGAGGAGAGCAGAGGAAAGGACAGCGGAGCACAGCACAGCCAGGGAGGAGGACAGAGACGCGCTCGTCGAGGCAGACCACATCTCCAGACTCCTGCACCGTAGGAACTCCTCTAACGACTCCTCCTGCCGACACGCACTCCCACAATGGAGGGGTTTGCCCTCACCGACGATGAGCTCTTCTCCTCACCCTGTCTCCTCAACCTCACCTGGGAGAACAACTACGAGCAGGTAGGACATTAAAACCATTCCTTATATTTGATGCATTGAATGGATTCTTTAATCATGCCCATAAATGGTCATGTCCTACACATGAGGTGTCTTCCTAAACTCCTTGGTCCACCTTATCGCCTCCAAAGTTGCCTTCACTTCTTCCCCCCTACCCCCACCCTCGACCCCCACCCTCTCCATCCATATTAAGAGATCAATCAATGAAGAAATACAGAGGTGGCACCTGTAGAACCAGGAACCACCTTTAGCATTATCTGCTGTTAGAGCAAGGGTCCCCAACCGCCGGGTCGGGGATCAATACCAGGCCTTTGGCTGGGATGCAGCCTTAGTCTTAGTTTGGAAAAAATATTCCTTTGGCTGCTTCTCTACCCTCTCTGTTTTTTTTTCTGGACCAGAATGCTGTTAAACAAACTTTTGCTAAAATGGAGATGGAGTCAAAAATAAGTAAAGGCCCTAATGATGAAAATGACTATTGGTTGCTGAAAAGGTTGCTGATTTAGGAGTCAAAGGTGAAGTTCCCATGTATTTTGCCAGCCTGTGTTTGAAAGCAACTTCCTGCCCTACCCTGTGGGGGGCAGCAAAGTTTGATAGTAGTATTAATAAATACAAACAATAATTGTTGAGATTGTTTTAAATTCCTGTGAACTGCAACCCTGGGGTTGAATCTCAACATTGATTTTGTTTTGTCGCTGAAAACATTTTTTAAACGTTTCATAAAATAACAAATAGACAAGTTAATCACTCAAACATAATATCATGTGGATAAGAACCATACTGGTCGCAGTGAACCACTGCATGTGGTCGGCTTGTTCTTCCCAGGATATTGAGGTTATTGTACAAAAAACAGACTTCCTTTTATATGCTACGACATTAATAATGTATATTAAGTCTATATTGGTGTGAGTGTGTTTTTGTGTCTATTTGTAGTTGGCCTTGTGTGGACGGCTGGAGTCCGCCATTATCTTTCATTTTAGGTGTAATTGGCTGCAGCTCCTGACTAGAATCTTTAACAGGATTAAAGATGAATGAATAAACACCGATTTGCTCTTTATCATGCATTGTTTGTTTCACAGTACAGCTTTGTAGTTTCTTTAAAATGTGGGGTTTAGAGGAAACCCTACAATAATTTGTGATTGTTGTTGGTTTAATAAGTGAGTTTTCATTGGTCTGCAGCAGGATTTAGAAAGTAACCATGATGAAGTGGGTGATACTACCAGGAAATGCTACCTTGGACTGGTCTGAGTTTGTTTTACAACGCTTATTTTGTATGTTTGAAGATGATAAAGACCCCCCCAACCCCCCCAACAATCAGTTCTGCTTTTTAGAACACACTTATCTCGTGGCTGTGAGGTTTTTCCTAATTTTCCTTTGTGTGAGGCTAAAGACATCTGACATTAGGAAAAAAAACTCCTGTGGTCTCATTCTGTGCAACAGCCAAACAGAGCGTGACTGTTTGGCAATTTATGCTCCATAATTGATGCCAAAATATTTGTGGAGTCATATTTATGCTGCTTTATTTTCAACACAAGAGCTTAGGGTACATACGGAGGATATATTTACTCCTGTTATCAGTATCCAGGATGCAATGCAATGGAGGACATTTAAACAATATATCTCCTTCGCTTGAGTGGACTTCCATTATGAATTCCACACTATCACAAATTAAATAGAACAGCAGAGGAACTTGCCAATGGCTGAGCCGAGAGTCACATTTTCACAGTAGTTTAGCCACAGGACAAACAAAAGCCCGGTCAGGATTCAGAAATGCACAGTCATTGTGAATAGCAGTTCCAAAGGTGCAATGATTAAACCATAGCAGTTTCTGCTTCAAAATGGATTTCGACACATTGCTTACTCTTAGTCTGTTGTTGAACAGTAAAATTCTCAATGAAATAGTGATTTCGGTGTATTTTGGTTTTGTAGCGGCTGTAAATTTGAGCTGAACTGAAACGGTGGAAAAAGAAGCAATTTAAGGGACTGTAGTTAGAACTGATTGTTTACAAACAAAAAAGAGTCAATTTTGAATGACTCAGAACTGTTTTTTTAAATGAAACAAACACAAACGGTATATTCCAATATACCTAAAGAACAACCAACTTTGCACTAAATATTAACAGTGCTTTTTAGCAGACGTCTGAGTCAGTGCGCAGTTACACCACCTACAGGCCATTGTGATTCTTCTGCGGCTAGCAACTTTGACATTGAAACTGTACTGCCCCTATGCGTTATTTAAAATGTGGAAGTTCTTTCAGAAGTTTCAACTGTTCATAAAGATTTAATACTAAGTCAGTCTTCTGACACTGCTTGCTATGCTAATGCTGCTTTGGTTGGTTTGGTTTTACCACAGCTGTTCATACTTTTGGGTTGCATTACTGACGCCTAGTGGGTTGATTTACTGAACTTTAATATTTCCGCAGAGAAGTGGAAAAAAAATGTATATATATATTACACCAGTGGTTCTCAAACTTTTTCTCCTCTGTACTACCTGAGAAAACATGGAGCTCTCTGAGTACCACCATGTTGGTCATCATGGTGGTACTCAGAGAGCTCCATGTTTTCTCAGGTAGTACAGAGGAGAAAAAGTTTGAGAACCACTGGTGTAATATATATATATATATATATATTACACCAGTGGTTCTCAAACTTTTTCTCCTCTGTACTACCTGAGAAAACATGGAGCTCTCTGAGTACCCCCATGATGCCCACCATTAGAATACAGCAGCAGAGGCCTTCACTGTTAGCTTCCACCACACAGTTAGAAAGATGTGTTTAAATGTATTAATTGTGCATGCTGTTTCAGATTTATTCAATTGAAAATATCAATGTGAAAATATGAATTTTCCCCACGTACCACAGTTTGAGAACTACTGTATTAGAGCATATCTCTATCATATATTGTATGCATGTCCCTGACATTTATAGGATCTTGTTGTATGCATGTCCCTGACATTTATAGGACACAAAAGTTTAAAAATGAATCCATAAACAACTGGCTCAAGTTTTAGACAGTATATCCATTGAAAAGCACAATATTAGCTGTGTTCTGTAGTTCAACTTTTCTTGTTTGCAATCCGGTGCAACTTGCTCCATCTTTTGCAAAGGCAGTTAATTGAATGGTTCAATGGACTGTGGCGGATGTAAGTTTGTGCGCAGATCTTTACAGTCTTAAGAAAGATTCCTGGCTGTTCCTAAAAAAAAACTGTGATCTACTGAATTCAGTTTTGATTTGACTGCTTGGTCGACATGCACATATCATTCTTCACCATCAGCCGCTACTGTATTTAGAGACTACAAAAATATACAAAAATTCTAAAAATAAATGAATACAAAAGTGAATGGAAGCGTTGACACAGTTGGTCTCCCCAGCTAAATTGTTGCCTAACACACAACGATAAAAGGGAGAGCAGAACTTCTGTGTCAAAAGTGCGTGTTTAGATATAATTGTGTACATTTGGGATGGTGATGGGGCAGCTGAAATACACGGGGTGGCTGAAGGCATATGTAATAGCCAATAAAATTTGTTGTGTATGTCTGCAACGCGTTTCTCTCTGTCTCGCTCCTCACCCACTTGCTGGCTTGATACTCCTGTGCCGCTGTCCATGGTGCTGAAAGTTTCATCACACATTTTCTGCCGGCTTCTTTTGAAATCTTGGATGCAATTCCTGTCCAGCCCTTGCTGCTCTTCAAAAGCAATGTATTCAGTTTGTCTCAACACAAAGTGTGCCAGCTCTTGGCAGTCCTTCTCAAAATGGGCGAAAACCCATCATTCAGGAGGTTTTTTCTTTCTTTTTTTTTTCCTTTTTCCGAAAAAAGCTGCAGGTTCTGAGTATGTTCTGAATGGCGGTGAAGACTAATGCCTTTTATGTTCTGTCTCACTCAGTGGATTTGATAGGAGGATGGTCCTTTACACGTTCTGATATTTTCTGTTGTAAATCCATTAAACAAACTTTTTCATGTAATGAGTCGGTCGCATGAACTCTGCAGCAGTGAAGGAAGAAAACATGATACTTCCTGTTGTGTATTTTAATTACTTCTTATGGAGCTGAAACTCTTAAGTGTAAAAATATGTAATCATCTGAAAAACACAAGAGTTTTATGGGGGAATTAAGAAAAACACTGCCCACAATAATGACTCAACTTCTCATTTAATCATAAACAAACAACTCTTTTGCCAGTGGCCTCATCAGGTTCTGTATTTGCATTTGTAGTCCATGTTTAGTATCATTGGGTATTTTGTCAATTTCTGTTTTCTTCACACCCAAATGTTTGGCTTCAGTGAACACAACGATTTGGATGGTACAGATAAGGAAATTGACTTAAAGACTTTTTAATACTTTCATATTATAACATAATACAAAGTTTAAGCACGCACAGTTACAGAATGTCCGCAGTTGATCTTGTTACTGACTTGTGGCTAAACTTTTAGTCTTCTAGCAATTTCAGGCTGCCCCTCTGGGATAATGCAATTTTCATCACTCAGTTCTGATCAGAAATTCCTCTCAGACCAAAGGTGACGTAACACTGTAGCATATCTTCTAGTGTCTTTACTGGAAGGTAGCGATTGGAGGATGAATATGTCTGATTGTTTTTCAACTAAGGACATGAACCATGTCTGCCCTCTCCAGCAGATGGTGCTGTGAATGCAGCTTAAATACCCTGGACCTTACAGTCTGACAGTTTAAATGTGTTAAACATAGAAGATGTCGTCCTTTTAAAAGTTGTATTTGTGGTCATGAAACACAACAGGTGCTTTTA
>NC_024307.1:30784077-30791577 GCF_000523025.1 Cynoglossus semilaevis | reverse complement strand
TAGTTTGAGAAATTAGCCACAGACTGCAGCCCAAACTTCTCCTTTCTGTCCCTCTTTGCCTTTGAGACTTGGATGTGCATCAGATTTCTGAAAATGTCCCGGCGCCTGCCTCCTCACATCCTCGTACAGATTTACCTCTGGATCTTTTAGTCCTTGGCCTTTTTTATTAAGAACATTGGGAAACGGCGCCAAAGTCCTTACTGTTGATTTATGTGCACATTTAAATTCCTTTTTTGTACAGTCAATGGTTGGACTGTACTTAAATGTCCCAAGGGCAGGTCACAGGGATTTTTTTTTGTTTCTGAAATTTTATTGTTGGATTTAAGTTTCTTGCATTACCTTAAGTTAAAGATGCTGGGAGATATAACCTTTATTTTATTCTCGAGGGGCTTTATGATGCATAACTTTGGCTTTTTGTCATTGTTTCAGTCAAGGTCATGTTTTCTGTTGCAGTTTAATTTACCTCTGAATATTCTGTAAAAGTCAATGCAGGAACAGGATGAAAAAGATTAAATTTCAGAATAAAGATGCACCACCTTGGGAACTACTGAAACAACCTATGACATCACTGTACAACATCACTGCGAGTGTCTGTAGGATTGTCTGTTGTGAGTGAAGCCTGTAATTGGTGCAGATGTTTGATACAGACAGCTCTGTGGGGCTTTCACACTTTCAGAGATAAGCCCCCCCCCACCCCGCCACACAAACACTGAATCACAGAAACTGCAGAATCTACATGTGAGACGTGAGCCGACACATGACGACTACACTGACGCACTCATTCACTCACTAACAGGCCAGACTCCCTGGACTAAGGAATACAGTGTGGTGCTGCTGATTCTCCCCATCAGCAGAAAGCTGGGATGAGCTGAGCTAATTGAGCTGGGAGGCCCAATGGGGGAACATGGGCCCTTCATACGTGTACACACACACACACACACACACACACACATATACATACACACTCATCACCTAGCCACTTCCTTTCTTTTTCCATTCACGTTATGTTTTCATCTCTAAAAGATAAAAGCACAAAAACCCTTTTCTTTCTCACTCGTGTTCGTATCACCAAAGCCTGTATCCACATAATCTGAAATATAATTTTTGGTACACTACAAAATCTCATGGTAAATGATAATGCTGCTCATTGTGCCCTTTTTTCAAGACCCTCAAAATTTGAATGGTCGCCATAAATCACCTCCAGGATTCACTTATGTTCCCATGCTGACACGACGTTGTTTATGTCCTGGTTCCGTGCTACGCCCGCAGCAGAATTACTGCCCAAACCTGCACAGACTCCTCTCTTAGCATCGCAGCAGAGGAGCCAACAACAAAAGCAGATTACCTGTTCTATTTGAGGGATATTAAGACGCTACACAGCCATAGATGGTCCCTGGGAGGCCTGTCGTAAAAGCCACTGCAAGCTGTTGAGACAGTCTCAGAGTTGTTTCCATCTTTTAGGTGCACCTGGGGACTGATTATGGTCTGGCAGACGGCCTTTACCTGGAAAGACGCGCTCAGCTTCTCGTCCACTATTTGTTAGCATGGCTAATGTCTCATTAGGCCTCGCAGAAGGGGAAATGATGTGCTCTTTGGGTGAAGGTGAGGCTCTCCACTTACCCCGAGACAAAGGAGAGGCTGATGGTGGGATACATAAACGGGCCTCTGCCAACGTCTTTCCACTTCAAGTCGTCTATGTGCGACCGCTGGAGCTGCTTCATTACCCGTCGTCTATTAGCCCTCCCTACACCTCCTGGAAATAAAAGTTCAAACATTTGGGGTGAATGATGTACGCATGATCACTTTTGCATGAATTTCCACGGAAAAGGAGTGGCCGGAGAAGGATGGGGGTAAAACTCACAACATCAAGGAGATAATTACAAAAGTAATCATAAACTGTTTTCTGGAAAGTGGTAAACAAGCCAAGGGCTTGTGCTCTTTTTTTTTTTTTCTCTCCCCAAGAATAATTAAAAATCGCTTTGCATTCCATGCACCAGTGTCCTTTCCTCTATCAGTGACCACCTCTTGGCATAATGAAGCTGGGAACTCACGAAAAGGGAGGGGTCTTTTGTTCACAAGTGATTTGGTGTTTTTTCTAAATCCTGTATTTTTCTGCCTTTTTGTCTTTGATAAATTTGGAAATGAATTTGGTTTCCACATACAGCAGGCAGCGCCTTGTCATTTCTCATTAAGCTAATTTTTTTATTTGTCTAGACTTGTTAATACGGTCACTCTGTGGGAAAGGCAGAAGAAAACATTTATTTCTGTGACTTTGATTTCAAGCCAGTATTACTGGAGTCTTTTTCAGAGTAGAAATAAACTTTTAAATAGTGACAAGTTCAGTTAAAGTTAAAGTTAAATGTTCCTTTCCCAACTCTGAACTTGGTTGGACCTCTGGAGAAAAAACAAATGATAAGATTAGAATTGAATTAGAACTGAATTTGCTGTGGAACTTCTAGTCACCTTTTACCATTATTACTATTTATTTTTGACTCTTTCTCTTTAAAACTTCTGGATGACCAGCAGCTTTAACCACTCATTTGTGATCAGACATTTTTTCCCCCAGATTTTTAGATCTGCTCCAGTGTATTATTCTTGTTATCTGACTCCAAATAGGTTGCACTGCTGTGCTTTATAATCCATCATTTATTACTTATATTTGTCTAGAATACGTCTGGAGACTTTATGAGAAAGTCGAGGCTTTGTTTCCATTTGCCTGAGCCATTATAAGTCATTTTTCAAGTTCAATTTAAAAGAAAATGACTGTGTGTGTAGTTAGAGCTGAAGTCCAATGTTCTGTTTCAAAAGTGGCAACATGTTTGACTAAATCATAGGGCCCCACGAGACAGAGAAATGAATGATAATTTCCTTTGCATGTCATCGACTTACAAATGCACGTCTATCACTTCACATGGCCGCAGGCGCTGTCGCATCATGGAGTTGACATGAAGTCGTTACTCACCCCCTAACAACACTGGAATCAGTCAATTATCCATAGAATCGATCACCACAACCCCACTGCCACTCATTTGAAGAAGCCAATCAATGTCCACAGGCTATTTCTCTGTTTTTCTTTCTGAGAAATTGTGTGTGTGTGTGTGTGTGCGCACAGGTTGGCCTATGATGGATCTACTGAACCCATAGATAGATTTCTGATTTATGTCTCTTTATTTCTGCTGAAAGACCGATGTTGACCTTTTATCTCTGTCGTAAAGCGAAACAATGAGTAGCATGTCTGCGTCGGCGGCACAAGTGTCATCACAACCAAACTGGTCCGTCTGTGAGCTCCTGAACTCAAGTGTTTCCACTTATTTTCCTGCCTGTCGGCCTCACGTGCCGACTCCTCTGCAACTTCTTAAGGAAGGATAAATTGTCGTAGTGCAGCCGGCTGCGAGGTGTGACCTGCAGAAGAAGGGGGGACACCACGTCCTCCTTACCTGATGACATGCAAGGTTTATCACATTGAGCAGAGACATGGTCACCTTACCCCAGGCTTCATTGTGACAGCCAGCGAGTCACTTGAGAGCATCTATTGAAAATCAATAAAGCCCCGTGCTTTAATTGTCAGAAAAAAAGCTTCCCTGTTTACGGCGTCACATCATCAGTCAGGACAAACTGACTTTCATTTATTTTTCGCCTTTTTCTCCCATCCTTGACACTGATGTTTGAAAAATAGTGCAAGATTTTTGGCCCACCCAATTTATACACTAGACATGGTATTGTCGGAACTTTAGAGCAGTGATTGAATTGTTTTATCTCTCTTAATATTTGTCCTATTATTGACTTCTTGCTGCAGCAGGCTGCTTTTATTGTAGATGCATTACACCAATGTTTTTCAACCAGTTTTGGGCAATATATTAGACACATTAAAAAAAAAACAGGCAGATAAACAAAAATGTCAGAAAAACTATATGTAATGAAATACACGTATTTTGCTTCTAGTGTCATTAGTTAAATACAATGCTGACATTCTCACAGGAATTAAAGAAAGACAAGCACCTTGATTATATTCAACAGCTCTGTCCTTTTTTTTAGTATTTACTGCCACCCAGTGGAGGGGTATTTAATTGTTTTGCCTGTCACTGTTGCATAGACAAATGATTTGCAGTAAATTAATATTATTTTTCAGACTAGTCAAGTGAACGTGGGTAATTCGCTGTTGTGGGCTTGATCATGTCTCACAGCACACTGTGTGGCACAGTGGTTGGAAATCATTGCATCATAGAACCACAATGCTGTGTAAAAAGCAGCTTTTTTTTTTACAGAAAAATGTGTGTACGTGAACCTTACAAATAAAAAATATACAGTTGATGGTTGAGCAAAGGTCCTGTCTTTGCCAGCCTTGATAAACCACAAGCCACTGCTCTGGCTGGGCCCTCACTCATATTTATGTGTTACCTGGGAAAGGCCGCAGCTCCAAAAACACTGATTAGGCGCTCTCTGGCTAATTAACTGATCAGGCCACAGTTGGCCATTTGCAGCATTTAATGGCGGGACGATGCCGCAGCTGTCCTTCGTCCGTCATTCATCTGATATGTGCCCTTTATGACACAATTTGTGCCATAAAGTTTATAAATAGCCAGCGCTAGCATAGCATTTATCACTCCCATTAAAGTGACAGAGTAAATGGTGCACATTGCATCCTCTAGGAAGCCACGGCATAGGCTGTATTTTAATTACGAGGAAGAGGAAAGCAGCTGATTTGTTCCTGGTGATTCCTAGAGAGACGGCTTAATATGACAGTGCTGCAGTAGATTTAAAACACAACTGTAGCGATTACCGTTCATTTCCCTCTGTCCCCTTTTCTTTTGTTCTCTAGTAATTCGGGGCAACAGGCTCTTTAATTATTTATGCGTGTCTGTTGTGGTTGTAAAACCAGCGGGGCACTAACATGCCTGCAACAGAAGCAGTCCAACGTTCTCCCTCTGTTGTGTTGGGCTGTTACTCTGTGAGGCAACAGTGTTGGAAATGCAGTAATTCTGGATGTACCACCATACACTTCTAGTGATGTGCAGAGACACATCTAATATTGGTGTAAATATGATTTAATTTTGTAATTAAATAAATTCAAGTCACCTGTGACATTTTCACACAACTGTTTGTGTCAATTAATATTGAATGTGGACATTGTCATACACGTAATAGGCCATTGCACTTTCAAACCTCTGGATATTTTGTCAAATGTGATTCTGTAATTTGTCTGAGGCTGTTTTTTATTTTTAAATTTAATATATCCTAAGAGAAAGTGAAGAAAACATGTGAATGGTTTCTCTTAGAGTATTTTGGTTGCTTTTTGAGGAAGCTTTTGGCGTTTTATTTTTGGCACATGAATGGCTTTTTTTTGTGCACAGCACATCCTTGTGCACAATTTATTTCCTGGAACTTGAGGTTTTTTTTTTTTTTGTTTGTTTTGCTTTAAGCACTTACATGTCTTGTTTTTTATAAAGGTAATGGAAAGTTTTTAGTTTTTCTTTTAAGAAAAAAAAAAAACTTTAGAGTTTTACACTTTTTAGTTCCATCACCTGAATAAAACAAACCAGAAAGGTTAGTCACTCAAATCAGGTGCATTGCATGCAATCGCTGGACTTCGTGTCACAACAGAGTTTAAATGGACTTTAGTTTGAATTTATGTGATTCATGACATGTTCTCTGAGAAGACACAGTGAGAGGAGTTTGGGGGGTGAGAAGGAGGGAGGTGCTGTAGCTGGCGACTGATTTGTCTCCGTTCTGTCGGGAGGATTTACGGCACAAGTGTGTTGAGCCATCAATCAATTGTGGCGCACTCCAAGGACAACTTTGCCTCTTTATGCAATTTGTAAGGCTGTCCAGTCAAATTGATTCCTTAACCAGGAGCTGTCCAGCTCCCAGTGAAGAGTAAACCCCCGTCTCCCCCCTTCTTCCCTCCCCTCCGAAAACAACATCAACCTCTGTTTTGCTGTAAACCAGACCACAGTACAATGATATGACCCTTTACTTTTGATGGGTAAAATTAGACTGTGAATCAGAGTGGGTGACAAAAACTAAGATGATAAGTGATCGCAGACGTGATTGACTGTGATGAAATGGAATAGGAGGGGATTGATGCCGTCAGGCACTAGTGACAAATGATTCTGCTGTGATTTGTTTCACTTAAAAATCCGTCATGGTTTATTTCATAAGACGGAAAACTAATTATATTTACAGAATAAAAATCAACAATACCGCCCCAGTTTTAGTCATGCATACCCTGGTTTTTTAATTGTGACTTGTAGCAATCAGTGTTTTGGCAAATGGCTACAAAGTATTTAGATTATTTAGATTTGGGTGTTTTTTTTTTGTTTGTTTTTTTTTTATCTTGTGTGACAATCATTTCTAACAAATATTGGATGAATAACCATTTCAACCTCCCATTTGTAGAATGAGATGCTGAGATAAGACATTAACCAACATGGTGCCATCAGTACTACTACTGCGGCAATTGTTATTTATTAACATATACATTTAGGATAGCTGCTTTTTTGGGTGTTTAGTTAAAACTGTTGTGTCTCTAAAGGTTTGTTTCCGCGTCAAACTTCATCACAGGATTTACACATATAACTTAAAGTGCTTTATGTGTTAGATTAAATGCTGAAAAAACAAAGTTATGTCTTGCTAAAATGTGCCCATTAAATGGAAACTAAAAAATACTTCTATATATTAAAAAATATTTCTATATATTGAGAGCATCTGAATAGAACGCCACAGCCTGCAGTCTACACAGCTGTCAGTGACAGGAAATGCTTTCAAGTGCTTTTCATGTCCTCAGGTTGACTTGAAGAATAATTTGCAAACCTTGGTTACCAGAACAACTACCCTACATGGATTAAAATCACATTTTAAATATTGTATAGAGGTTTTTACTCACCCACTCTCCAAGATCTACCCAGGAGAGGTGTATCATTTCCTGCGGAGCACACACTCAGACTGCTTCCACGTCGACCCTGACTTCAGCGGACAATATAAAAGCGATTACCGAAACAGGCTGAACACTTGAATAATTGATGCAGGAAATCAATCTCAGCTTTTTAGAATTCAGAATGATCCCTACATTATTCTTCAACCCAAACGTGTACACACACTCACACACACGCGCACGTTCTGTTTGTATTCAAACACCTCTGATCAAATGCTGTGACTCATGTTCCGGGGCGCAGTGATCACATTAATGTGGAAATAATTAGATATGAGATGGAAAAAAAAAAAGCCACAGTTAATGGCATATAATGAATTACACTGCTGCGTAAATGTACTGGCACTACTTTTAATATGGTCTTTAAGGTTTCAGATTAGCGTCCCCTCATTTTTCTGCCATGGAAATCAAATTCAAAGCAACATTTTCCCTTCATTTCGCCAAGTGAAATGACTAGAAACATAAATATAGAAACAAATTAAGTCAGAGATTATCTAATGGAGTGTGCGTCAGTGCAGTTTATCAGGGGCTCCGTAGAAGTGCCCTGCTCTTTGGCTGCTGCTCTGTTTAAC
>NC_024307.1:30775809-30784033 GCF_000523025.1 Cynoglossus semilaevis | reverse complement strand
CTGTGTTGCATTTATCATTCATTTAGGATCTAAACGTTCTGACACCAGAATGAGGCTGTTGACAGCTGGCATAAGACGCACGTCACCTCCATGTGAGGAATAGCTGAATTTGTGACAAGAATTGGCCCGAAAATGTGACTTATTTCAGACTGATCACGGCGAGAGAAACAACACGGCGTCTGAGCGCTGCCTGACAAACAGCGGCGTGACATGTCAGCCAAGCTGCACATTTTGTGTGTGATAAGGAAAATCCTGAGGGAGGAGATCCAATATTAACAACGATGGCTTCCTTTCACATGACTTGTATGTCGATGTGACATCCCCAGGTCGACAAGTGACGAGGGAAATATCGCTGAAAGTCTCGTGCTGTACCGACGTCTGGACAGAGGTCCCCGCTGTCGGATCCTCAAATTGTCCTTCCTGCGTGTGGAAACATGATTCATCATTAAACGTTTGCATTAAAAGAGATGGGATGATATGAAAATTTCATACCATGTTAAACCTGAGCAGAATAAATCTCTCTTGCTTTCACTAACCACTCTTCTTTACATTCTGACGCCACACACTGAATGCATATTTTTAATGAATATTTTTAAAGTGGAAACAGGAAACTTAAACAAAGAATTCAAATGCTCCTCAAATTACTTCTTAAAAGATTGAACCCAGATGCACTTCATTAAATCTCTGTGTGACAGTGAGCACTTTGAAATGTTTTATTTAAACACACATTTAACAACACACGTCGATTTTCCTGATTAACAAAGAAAAGCAGCAGTTCCTGCATTAGTTTAAAAGCTTTAGCTAGAAAAGCATTATCTTCACTTTTGTGTCCTAGATGTCGCCTCCATTCAAACTCCTTTACTTGTTGCTCAATTACATTTTTTTTATTGTTTTACTTTGATTTTGCCTTGTTGGGCACAATCCAGTTCGTATGTGTCCACCAACACACTCAATCATTGTCAATCACTTAAACTTCAATCGGTGAGCCCCAAGAACCTGGCCCCGTGGCTGGGTCAGTCACAGACTGCTCTCCAGCTCTTGTCCCCCAAAGTGCAGACCTCTGGGGACAGCGGTCAGCCAATGCCAGCTCCTGTTGCCGCCTCATGTCCAGGGTACAAGGAAACTTTGACAATCCTGTTCTTTTCACTGACTGGCTCCTTTAACCAAGTCTGCACGCTTGTTCCATCCATTATTTACATATTATTTGCTGCATCCTCTCTGCTCCAGCACAGACTTGTGACATCTGTCTCACTCCAACCACATAAGAATCTGAATGCAACATGACAGTTCAGCCTTATGTCACTTTGAAAACCATTTGCAACCTACGTGCCAGATTTCGGAAGTAGTAGGAGGGTAGAATTTAGGAAAAATATTTGTGCTGTTGACACTGTCAGAGGAATGGGTCACATAGGGCTACTGTTGTCTACAGTGTGGACATCATCAGAGAGAGAAGCTGACCATTGGCCAGGTGCTGTCGGAAATGTAGGACATGTGGTGCGCAACCAAAATACACCTAGAGAAATGTAAAAAAGAAACAGAATACAGTTGTGTCGGCTCTGGAGAGAATAGAGCCGAGAGAATAGAGGTGATGAAATCAGCTCAGTGACAAGATTTATTAATATTGTTCAAGAACAAACCTGCAGAGGCACCAGGTTTCAATGACATGACAAAGGTTAATCAGTGACTTTGCCATGAGCCATGTTTGGTATTTTTCATTCCTCTAACAGCAGGGCACCAGTGTCTGTGAATGGTTCTTTTTTTTTTTAAATTTTAATTTTATTGGATTATTTAGGTTTGCTTTCCTTGTGTGACACAAAAAAATCTTGTCTTTTTTTTTTTGTTCCAGGATATGAGAAATAGAAATGTCAGCCGTGTGGAAAGCAGAGCTTATATTAATACAGGATAAACCTTCATGCCTCGCTGTGTTAAAAGGTCCAGACATGGTGAATATGAGTGTTTTGGTAATTGGCTCCTATAGACAGATTTGGTTCACGGCTGCCTGTGTAACTTCTTGCAGGAACTGCAGCTGCTACATGTACGGTATGTAAATCAGGTGACAGTATTTTAACACTGAAAAAAAATGGACATCATAACAAGGGAAATCGGGATCAATGTGGTTATTCTACATTCCGCTCACTTGTGGTTTCACTCAAATGAAGCTTAGTTCTACCATCGATCAGCCAGGACCCAGCCGGTCAGGAAGAGCACGTGCAGCTAGGTTATCGTGGAGATCACGCTTCAGAAAAGCAGCGCTTGCCTCGCCTTCCCTCATCGCATTAAGAGCAGCTGCTCCACCTGATTTATTGAGATGTGCCAGTGCCTCTTCGCGCACCCAAAGGCCAGTGGGTAACAATCCAGTTTCTCTTCCCTTCCCTGCAAACACTGTTTATTTACTTGCTCTCAGGGAGGCGGTGAAGACAGCGCTGACAGACAAACAATCTTATGATGCACCCTTCATGTCAGGACTGGATTTTTTTTTCCTCCCTCCCTCAAACNCCTCAACCCCCCCCGGCCCCCCTCGTCCCCTACAATGTCTCAGTCAGTTGTCAGTCGTTTTTCCCTAGCCATGGGCCCTGTTGACACAAGAATCCGTCACTCCTCACGCAGGGGAGAGTGGGACATGTTGGCGGCCATTACTATTCATGAGGCAGTGTGATCCACTCTGTCAGCTGTTGTCGGAGGTGTCTGTCTGCACCGCTGCTCTCCTTACTCTCTTTATCAGCCAGGGGTGGCTAATGAGAAGCACCAGGTTAATACCACCACTAAAACAGCAATGGCTTTAAATCACTTAATTCATTTAGACGTTGCTAATTGAAACCCATGTAAACTACACTCTGGACACCATCCGCTGAAGAAAAAGCGATTTGATTGAATTTTCTTCTTTCTTTTTTTTTTTTTAAACTCTCACAGGGTTGACTCACCTTCAACCAGCCCATGCACATGATCACACTAAGCCAAGATTAGGACTCAGGAGACAGCCACAACCAAATATATCCAGGAGATGCAGTGACATGCTACAGCGGCGTCTTAGTTCAATTACAATCCCACCAAAAAAAGAGCCATGACTAAGACATGACAACGTCCTGGATGTAGCGAAGTGTAAATTAAAAGCCCTTACGCTGCACTTGTCAGACGTAACTTAGTCATCTGCACTTTGAGGGTTTAATTGGCATTAAGAGATCACCATGTGGCTTGTTGACTAAAAACAGAAGCTCTTCCTCTCCCTTTATCTCCCCTACTCACTTCTTTCTAGAGCTGTCGAACAGTCGACATTTTTAATCAGATTAATCGCAGTGTTGCGGTGCATTAATCATGATTAATCTAGTTAAATCCATGTATTTCTGAGAGAGACAAATACTGTAACAGCAGGTACATTTATGTTATTTTCTGTTTCTATTCGTCACTAATCCAAATGATGGAATTATTGCTAGAAAAACATTCAGAAGTATAACTCAACATTCAGCTTCCGTCAATACTGTCCATCTTGATAGTGGTACACGTTGAGAGTTTATTCTGATTAATCTTCACAAATGAATTTGTTGAGTTAGCATGCTAATTTTGGCAGCCCCTGTTTTTATCCAGTCAGGAATCATTATTGTTGCTAATGAGAGCACATTCCAACTAGCTCAATCCAACACTCCGAGGCCTTTTTTTTTCACCTTTCTTCCCTCCACTGCGTGTGCAGTGCGGAGCACAAAGCTTGCAACTTCCTTCCTCCGTTGCATTTATGGTATCTTTGATGGATCTTTATGCTGCACTGAAGGACTGTGGCCTAATGATAAGAGATCATTCCACCTGCCTTTAGATGCAGCTGTAAATATTCAAATGAGCCATCATCAGTTGATGGTGTGAGAGATAACGGGGCAATCTTTTACCTGCCCCTTCTTGTGTGTGACAGCAGGATATATTTAGTTGACGCCACCGTTGTCTCCAAAAGCCCCCGATTTGCTGGCATAAATTCAAGCCGACACACGCCCCTCCCCACGTCTGCTCAGGGATATGCTTATTCATTTAGCCGTTTGTCATTTCAATAGTTATTTTATGGTGCTGCTGTATTAATTGAACTGCTCCTACTGCACAACAATTCAGGGACCCAGTACATCTATTACAAAGGGAGTGTGCACGAAACATTGCTCAATGGGGCCACAAATCAGCCTGAGCTGAGAGGGGAACCTCACTCTAATGTAACACAATTGCTCTAATCTTTCATTGACACTGTGGTCCCTGCTGGGCCTAAGGAAAATCAAAACCACCCCACTACAGGGGGCATGGGATCTTCCTTTAGATTACTCCATACAAGACTCATTCAGGTGGACTACATGTGGCCCGGACACAACATCAGAATTTTACATATTAATAATTCCATAATTAAGATTAAGTCGTGAAATGTTGTGAAACACATCTGGCCTCTACAGTATTATGATAAATGATGTTTGTTTTATTAATCCTTGTGTCTGTTGTACAGCTTTTACCTCTGTCCTTGTATTACTGCAACATAACAATTACCCCAGTGTGGGATCAACAAACGTCAGTCTAATCTAACATTAATTAAGTAACACCCCATAAAATGTTGACATAACTTATATTACTCTTCAAATCAAAATTGACTACTTCTGTGTAAAAATAAAACTTAAAACTGTTTTTACTAACCCAACATGAATCCACTGTTAGTCAAGATAAACTGTGATACCGTTGAGATTAAAACGAATCTAAAACACTGCGGCCTGATAATGTAAGTCAAGGACAGGAAACTACAGTACCAGCAAACTTTTTTTTCCCCAAGTAGGATAACATATAGTTTTAACTACGTGCTATTAGCTGTGACTTTACCTTATCTAAGGTCGCAAAGTGACACCTTATTTATTCATTAAAGATTTTCTGGACAGATTGAAGCCCAGTCACTCTAACACCAGGAGTTTGTGCCTTGTCAGTCTCCCTGCCTGTTATCAGCAGCTGTCCTGCCTCCTTTGACATCACACATTAAAGTCACTGATGCTTCAAACTTTGAGAAATTGTCACTAAACTTCAGATAATTTGAACAAGGCTTATCTCAACTGTGGATTGAAGTCTAACAGTACCCCTCCCCTATGCCCCCGCTTAAATAAAGGTAGAAGGAGGAAAAAAGGCAGTAGTCACTTTGCTTGCTTTGTCAGTTTAATTCATCTGTTATCTTCTGAAAGACTTAATAATACTTCTGTGACTCAGCATCCCGTTCTCTAAAACAAACAACATGCTCCCGAGCTGATGGAGACATCCAATTTAACTGCCATCTTAATGGAATCTATAATAAGGCAGGGGCACAGTAATGGCAAAGTACTGCATCTTGTGATAACACAGCAAGCATCAGGTCCCTGTGATCACCACACGCCACGTCCAAGTCCAACGTTTTCCTCCTAGAGCACTGAAGAACAAAGTGTCCAGAAGTTGTTTTCAGGTTGTAGGTAATGTCCTCCTGTGGGTCCATCACAGGGGTCCACCTCAGTTCTCCCGGGGACCCTTTTGCAATAGAGAGGTGATCTGCAGACTCAGGTACTTCTGAGAACCCCTGTGCCTCCCTACCTTCATGACTTTAATTTCACAGACACATATTCCCTCCTGGCAGAAGAGTCAAATCACAAAGCTTCATTTGAGCACCAGGACCAAAAGACACTGAAATGACTTTGTGGGAGGAACGTGCTTCATGATGAGCCTGTCTAGTCGTGACAAGATGAGTCGTGTTTAAAAAAAAAAAAAAAAAATCACCACTGTTTGTCATCAGAGGTGACAGCCTCCCTGTGTTAGCTTCATGTCACGTCATGGCAATGAAAGGTTAAAAGTGACGTGCAGGCACGTCATGGCAATGAAAGGTTAAAAGTTGACATTGACACCTGTGTGGGGTCAACAGAGGTCAGGAAAAAAAACGACAGTATTGACGTCATTTGTGTTTCCAACAGTTAGAGTCCTCACCTTCAAAAACTCTTCTTAAATCCTTCCTACAGTCAACAGTTAGAGTCCTCACCTTCAATTTTAAACTTTAAAAACTCTTCTTAAATCCTTCCTACAGGAAGAGGGAAATAAAATAAAATAATTGCAACAAATATTTACAGGCTATGAAAGAATAATTATGGTCTGTTGTCTGTTGAACTTTGCAGTCAGCTGTAAAAGGTGCAGTTCATATATTTTAATGTTGTGGTGACAGTAAAGTGAATTTTGATATTTGAAGTTTTGGTTCAACATACTTGTGGAATTGTCCTGCATGTCCAAGTTGTTTCCCACTGCAGCCTGTTTTTTTTTTTTTAATAAGTAAACACAATGTAATCTTAGACTGTACCACACTCCTGCATACTCACAATGTCCCCTTAAGTGTAATGCAACATCAGTTACGTGCGGGATGCTCATCACATTTCTATTGTCTACTGTTTTAAACTGGATTGTAAATGTATCAAAATTGTAGTTGAAGGAATGCCATGTTCAGTTAAAACATAAGTTTGAGCGGTCATCTTTCTATTCTGTGACATCTTTGATCTGCATGTGTTAAAAATGACTCACTATTTCTGTCCCACATTGAACTAATGTTCTGTTCTCTTTACTAGTGATTGAACTAGAGCATCAGCTACACATGCAATAAGATCTTGTAACATTAGTGCTGCTAACAGAACAGAACTGCTTTGCAAAAAAAACAAACACATTGATGAAAATAACCTTGATGAGTAGGAATCTGGACAACAGGAGGCAGTATGTGCATAGAGGATTGGCGGCGTTGCATTGTAACTCAGTTCCCAGCTTGTTGTCGTCTCCCCTACTTCTCTTCCCCTTCCTTTTTTCGCTTCCCCTCCTTCTGGGTGGCGTACGCATGGCGAGTTGTTGCAGATGTTGCCCGTAATGATGCAGACGGCACACACAATCATACAGAATGGAACTAGAGCGGGCTGAAATTAGTAAAAATTACTTTCTCATTACCTCCCTCATTGCTCCTGTAAGTAGTCTGAGTTTCCGCACGATTAGGGGAACGAGTCGTGGAGCACTGGGCCTTACTGGGCTCTCCACTCTCCTCTTCTCTCTTTCACACACATTAAAATAAAAGGAAGCAGGGTCAGCCCTCACTAACACTCATCATGCAGGTCTTTTATGAGCTGCAGGTGATTATAAAGTGTCTTTTGTCTCAGTCTTGTGCGGCTGCCCAGATGGTGAACTATTTTCCTTCAAAAGAAGGAAATCTACAGATGTCTACTAAAAGAACAGACAGGTTGAGATATCTGAGTGTCTGAGCTGCCAGTGCGGAAAGGATGCAGAGGGCATGGCTAAATAATGGGTCACTCAAGATGGTCCGGAACAGTGGTGTGTGCCAGGATCACTTTACACGAAAGTCAGGAACAGAGAAAATGCTAGGTCTGCACAAAAATTTGCAACAGGAAACCCGGAAACTGGTAGCCTGTGAACCACAGACAAAACGCTTTGCTCCTTTTATAGGAATGTTCTGCTTTTTTTTTCTTTCTTTTTTTGTGTGTGCCCGGAATACATCGGGAAAGTGTGCAAGGTGTTCTGTGAAAACTAGGACATGGCAACGTGCCCAGGAAAGAGCTGATAATGTAATGAGTGTCTGTGAAGAAGATGATGTGGAAATGAATTTGTTGGAAATTGTCCCTGTGTATTGTTTGTCCTGTTGTTTACGTTTAATCACTGCTTTAAGATCACTATTTAAATATTTATATATAAACGCATTCGTTTGTAACTAGAACCCTCTGTTTTTTGGAGTGTGTTCTCCCTACTACAACATACATAAAACTTGCATTGAAAGGTGGCCAGGATTATCTCATAGGAAAATGTTAAAATAATCTGTTTTTAGAAGCAGGGGACATTGTTACACCTACAAAATTAGAAATGTGCGTCAGCCCGAATTTTGGCTGTGACTCTACACTGGATACAGGCGCCTTAGCACCTATCCGTGTCTGTGGGACATCATATAATGTCGGATGTGTCATGTGCCTGTTCCTTCCAACTGTGTGCTATAATTTTTCCCCCCCGCTGTGTCTCATGCCTCGTAAAGCATCACCCAAAAATAACTTCCCCACTGGAATGCTGGGAGAGGAAGGAATTGTGTTCATCCAGTTTAAAATTATCTGCACTCACTCTTTGGGAACCCACACAGCCTGTACCAAAATACCACCGGCTTGCGTCACGGCTGGACCATCACAAAGGGTCAGCAGGGGGAGCCGGTGCCCGGCCCAGGGGGGGGTGGTTCCGC
>NC_024307.1:30768577-30775546 GCF_000523025.1 Cynoglossus semilaevis | reverse complement strand
GGCGCCACGGCTGGACCATCACAAGGGTTCAGCGGTGGGAGCCGATGCCAGGCCTAGAGTGTGATGCTTCAGCAGCTCATGCCAGGGCCTCGTGGTGTGGAAGAGGTACCAGCTGCATGTGATAAACACATGTGTGAGGTTGAGTCAGCTGAAATGGACTGCTGTTTCAAACATCAGCTAAGTGTGGCTGCACAAGACAAATCCTACACATACAGATAAACTGTTAGGGTAGGGGTGTCAGTGGTGTAGTCACCGAAACCAAGGAAGTACCACTGATATTTCTGTTGGTAGGGTTTCAATAATTATGCAGTGAACTGGGAGGCAGTGGAGCAGCTCTGTTGCTGCATCATGTCGGTACAAGCTTTACCCAAACTAAGCAGGAAAATCCTTGAAGCTAGTTTTATTTTCTTATGAACTGAATTTTATTTACAGCCACACAAAAGTCTTTAAACTGATGCTGCTGTCACATTAGACAACTAATGAATAAAACTAAAGATAAAATAAACAAAAATATGCCAAAATTGAAAGAAAATTGACAAAGAATATCTGGAATAATTTATTTTCCAGTTATCAAAGTATTACTTAAAGATTGTTACCACTATGTTCATGTTTCAGTAAAACAAAATAATAACAGACAAATAAGAGTTTAGCAAGCACATCTTCAGATGTTTCATTCACTTACCCATATAATAACAGGACACATTTTCAAGTATGTCTTCTTCCTGTCTTCATAACCAGTGTTATGTAGAATTCTTCAAAACTTCTTCGTTTGTCTTCTTAAATAAACTACCCATGAGGGCGATGAGACCATGAGCTGCAGGAGCAGAACACAAGCTGGTCAGTGTGTGGCTACTTCCTCTGTTTGATGCCTGTATTCAAGTGCTATTTATTATCTTACTAGATATATTTACAGTTGTTTTACTTCATGTACTCCAACCAGTTATTGTATTTGCAAATAGAGAGAAAGGAAGAAATTGAAATATAACAGCAGAAAGTGTAGCAAACCAGTGATTTCATTAATGAGGTTTCCGTGGTGACAACAGCTTATGTATTGTGTCTGTGATTGTGACTGTCAATAGTGGTTAGATGTCTTCTTGAGATTCTGTGCTTTCACCAAAAATGGAAGCCTAACCTTAGCCTCTGTTGTTCAGTCTGAATATGGTAACCTCCATCTTTGTCTGCCTGTCCACTGCCATTGTTCCCAACCTCTGTATGGCATTAAAGAGGCATGTCAGCACAGACAGGCCAACAATGTCCAACCCCCCCAGCATGTCAGGTCAAATCTCATCCAAACCTGGCACTATACCGTCGAGGAGCAGTTTGACTGACAGTGACCTCTGCCAGAGTTATAAATGTGGCTTCCCCTCTGAGCCTTCAAACTCTGGTTCCACCTTAATTGACTCTATGGGTCAGGGCTTGGCCGACCCATGCTGCTGCCTCCTAGGTCTAGCAGTAAGAAACAGCCGGACTGTTCAATCTTGTTCCATCAAAACGATGCACCGTCAGGGAATTTAAGGAATTTTTCATGGCGGTTTCAGAAAGCTTATAAATATACTGTATATGTGTAACAAAAGTCTAATTTATCATTGATTGATTTAAAGTATTATTATTATGAAAGCAGTGGTCATTACTGGAATCACAGGAAGGAACAACCGCTGCCTTTTGGAGGTGTACACTTTGTCTACACCCTCAGGCTGCCTGACTCAACTTGTTTGACTTTATAAATAAAGGTGGCACCATCATTAACTGAGTTCATCCTTAACAAAACAGAACAATATATTCTGTCATTTAAATTGTTAGAATTTGATTTAGGGCAGATCATTTTTGAATTTGCAGTGGTCTTTGATTTTTTATTTATTTATTTTTTTTGCCTGCTCCAAAGATACAAATAATGACTAAAGACTCTTTGATCGCTCGTCTGCTGTTAACCACCCAGTACATAATTAGTTCACAGTAGATCAGATTCTTTTTCTCAAATTAATGCAGCCTCAAAATCTGAAATTAGATGGTTTTCAACATGGGCTCACAAGTCACATTTGGCTCATAACAATGGGGCATAAGCGTTATCTGTACCATTTTATGACAAATGTAAAGCATTGAATGAACACAATTGGACTGCCTTTTATCTTATCTTGATAGGAAATGGTGTAGAGGAGGGTTTTGCCGATGAGGGACGCACCGTGTAAGCTCCTTTGCTGTACACACACAAAATTCAACTACGTCATTGTAAAATTTAAAATTAAATCCTGGTAACAGCAAACACTTGACGTTTAAGCATCACTTTCAGGCCGTGCTAAAGGCGTCTGAGCTGTGCAGAGGTTGGTCCGGCTCATGAATGTGTGAATGGTCACATAAGCTATTGATACTTGAAGAATTTTAACCTGCAGGATTGTAGGCTCCTGTCTGAATGGCATTATTCTGCATTATGAGGTCAGTCAAACAAGGCTGACATTTTGCCACCCTGTCACTGTGTGTTTATGTGATACCAGCCTATGTAAATAAGGCAGCTCTGCTCTTCTGTTCCGCCTTGCCTCAGAATTTGTTTAGGATTAGAAATCTCATTTTGCTCCGAGCCCTGCTTGCTTTAGATCAGTCAGCTCATCTGCAGATCGAGATGCAGATAAACACAGCCATTCTCCGGTTCCTACCTTTTTTTAAATTTTTTTTTAACTTTCTGCAGTTTGCAGAGAACTGACATTATCTTCCCCTTTTTCTTGCGTCACAGGCCTGAAGGACTGTAGGTTTCAGGGGCATGAGTGACGAGGCGTTGGCACTCCTGCAGGCACAGTGTGCATGGAATTGCAGGAGCAGTAAGAGTAAGGGTTATCTTCCTAATTTCCAATCTATTCTGTGAGAAAGGCCTGGGCACTACAGCCATCCTTAGAGGAAGATTTAGAGTGAGTCAGTGGAGAGGGCAAAAGAGCAAGGACAGCCTTTGTGTGGGAGATGAGTGACAAAATGAGCCATGGCTGTCACCTGGGTTATAGAGTGTGATGGGCCACAAAGAGACGGTTGGTCTGTCAAAAAACCAAGTTATACGACCAAATCTCACTGGCCCCATCTTCCATCACTGGGCCAGGATTTTTAAAGCAATATAAAATATCCTGCATAACTACACTTTTTTTGATCCCACATCACATTACTTTACACGTTACGTTTCTATCAGTCTATTTTAAGCTCTCTGCTACCGGGTGGAATAAAGTACGGCAGGAAATGGTAGATCTACACCGAAACAAAAGGCTGTTTCTTTTTAATGAAGAACTCGTCATTTGGCCCATGAATGTGGAAATCTGGCCAAGTGTTGGTCAGTGTGGCCAAAACATATAAAATAGACAATGTTTTTTTTAGTTGTCTCAGTTAGCTACTTAACTTAGTTTTAAAAGTAATTTAAGGAGATTAGTTGAGCATTGGTATTTCCCACATTGGAAACATCTTAATGTTTTCTTGCAGGGTCAAACAGGGTTTTAGTAAATTCCTAAAAGGAAACTGTGAGGAATAATGTATACAATTTTTGGCTTTGACCAATACCGGCCATGACATAATATAATATTCTCATTCTGTTTCCAAATTAACATGCTGTTAACTCTATGTTGTGAAGGAAATAAACAGCTTTTACTACAGTTTTCAGATTTTCATTATTCAAAATTTTTTTTACTATCTCAGTTAAGTCCGAATCACCAATCCTTGTGTCACTGACGTTCTAGATGGGGAGGTAATTAACTGTCATATTATCCCACTGACATAGTCGGTCACAGGCAATTTTATTTCCGTTTAACAAACTTATCTGCCGATTATGACTAGTTGAGCACAGAAATTGCACATTGGACCTTTAAGCAGTATATTATGCAACAATCTGAACCGTTTTTTTCCAAGATGAGATATTGTTTAGCACTTCATAAACATAAAAGTGGATATTAAAGTCGAGTTTGAAGCAAGAACAAGTAATGAAAAAAAATGTAAAACCAAGAGGCTTAAGCTGAGTGCAGCTTGTCCAGTCACACTTCCTGCCCACTGTCATGCATGCCAGACCCCAGCTACTATTTGTGGGGATGAAAATGTGCATGTTACATAATTTCTTCTTTGGGTCGGAACATGCACAGGTTGCACTCAGCCTTTTTACCTTGCAGCCATGCAGAAACTGGGCCTGGGCAGAGGACTGACTGTTCTTACTTTGTACGGCACAGCAATCTGTTGAGGCTGAGTCAGAACGGCCACCCATGAACACCTTCCTCTGTATCAACGCAAGCTGGCCGCTCACTGCGAGATGTCAGCCGCTAATCTAGCATAGCGGGGACTGAAAATGAAGCAGACCAGAGAGTGCCGAGGTATTAGCATTTGAGCGTGGCGTGCAGGAGGAAAAGCTTTTTAACAGCCCACTGCACCCATATGGCATTAGCACATAAAATGCCACTGTTGACATTTTGGAGGCTTGGTGCCTCTGTAAGTACAGGGCATCGATATTAGTCATTAGAGAAAGCACTTGATCCCATGTTGATGCTGAAACAGCGGGGTGTCACTCCAAAGGTTCCGTCTTTGCTCCTCTTACGCACAGTTTGAATATTCATTTGGTGCTATGGCACATTTAACAATGCTATATACTAGCTGGTACATGATGAACCTAGCCTCTAACATCTATTTACCTTCACTTACATTTCTTCTTACTCATGTAGGTGGATTTGAAATGCGAGCAGGCGGCTGTAGGATTACACCTTTGCAATCATTACTGCTGCTTGGCTGTGATACATGTCATCTTGGAAGAATTAAAGCTGCTTAAAGGTCAGTTAAAAGTGTCAGCCACTTGTCAGTCGCTCCCTGGAATTGAGGAGTTAGGGTTTGTATTGATCTGAGACGTTCAGTGCAAAAAAAAAACCCTCGAAACATTTCTTAGGCGAGACTACTAATGAATGCAAATCTAGATTTGTAGGGGAATGTGTGGTAATGATTTTCATCATAACTGAAGTGTTAAATGATTTAATAAAGTGCACCAGTCATTCTTGTTTTTTTTAGAACTCTAAAATCCATAATTTGTTGCTTTTGACTTCCTAGGGACTTTTGACAGCCACAAAATAGCAAACTACTGGTTCTGGTTTGTCTTCAATCACTATAATGGAGTATGAGGCAAGCTTTAATCACAGAAACATTCAAAGTCTAAAGTATGCATTTAGAAAAAAAGCACTCCTATGTTTTCACAAAGGTTTCCTGAGAAACACTTTATTGGTCAGTTATCTCAGCTGTACTTGAAGAATGCCTGTCAATATTGTCAAATATTCTGTTTTTAGCAGCTATGTGGTTGTTTTTGACCGCCCAGGAACACTTCTGGTCAAGATTAAAAATATATATGAATATCAGTAGAGCTCATATGGAGCGACATAGATCATGACTGACCACATATATACAGTACGTCCAGGTGTTCTAGGCCAAATAGCAAAGGATTTTTACCTCAAGCATGAATTTCTACTGAAGTTTGAAAGTACATTAAAAGTTGAATTAAAAGTGACAGCACTAACAGTCAACATCTTCTGTCCTTTCTGTCTACTAATGCTTTTAAAATGCCCATTCGCTACAAGGCATTAAAACGAACGCCGTCCTCGGGGCTAGCAGCCTGTGTGCTGAAAATAGCTTTTATGATTTTTGAATGTGCAGCGTCACAGTCGACATATGTTTTTTATGGTTGTTTTTTGCGAGGAATTATGTAGTTTAATGACAACGATCGCCTCCATACCTGCAAATGTTGGACAGAGTGAAGTTTTGACACTTTTATAATGTTTTAATGGATTTGTCCAAAACTTCGTTTTTGATGGTCTTCATTTTGTCCATCTGAAGCCATTAGGTTTGTCTATGACGCAGACTCGTGAAGCGTTCCTCATTTTTGGGTCAGTGGCGGCTAAGTGGGGAAGCGGACTTGGGTCCGGAAGGCTTCAGGTTTGAGTCCACCAGCTGCCAAGTTACTCAAACTTTCTGCATAAAATACTAGTAGTTGGACTTCAGCTCTAATGGTACTGGCTCATAATATATTTGCCTTGTCACTAATGTCGTCCTGAGTGCACTGCTGTAAGCAGGGTTAAAGTCAGGATTCTGTCTTGTCTGTCAGAACACATTCCACCTGCTGATACTTTGTTTCTGCTGAAAAAGAAATCTCAGTGTTCTCTGTGGTTGGTGTGAAAACCACCTCAGTGTCTGTGCATACCTTCACTGGTTTTGGGCCCTTCCTGTAACCTCAGCCCTGTAGCTGTGATCTCACTGCCCCTCCTCACCCCCACCCCTCCTGAACCCCCCTCTGAGTAACCTCCTGATAAGAAATAACACAGCTGATGATTAATTATAGCCATTGTGTTTGTGGACTGATATACTCCTCCTCACATCCATCTTTTTCCCCTCCATCTCTTTCCTACTCTCCTTCCCCTCCTCGTGACCATTCGGCTCTGGGGGTGGTTTCTTAGAGGCACATAAAAGCTAGTCAGCTGAAAAGCTAAATGAAAGTCGTTTGCTCTGCACACAGTCTACTAATGTAACATGCAGCTTTAGGGACTATTGGTCTTTCTGTAGTTACAAAGTAATTCATTCTTAAAGGCGCTGTTGAATAATTGAAAGTGATGAAAAGGAACAAAATTAGAAAGAGCAAATTTAATGATGAAGTGTTCATTTCTTTCTCGTCCTCCCTCTGTCCTCCTCTCTTCTCCTTTTCTCTCCGCTTCTTTTCTTTTTTCTTACCATGGAACAAGTGTGCAGAGAAACAGTGATGTTAACGTGTTCTTTCATCTGTGTTGGGTTTTTTTGAGGGGGTGGGGGGGCAGGGGGTTGGATTGCGTCGTTTGTTAGCGAGCTTTGTTTGATTCGCTCAATTGATTAAAAAAAGATGTCGTCTCTTGTATGGTGACGGGGCACTTCCTCCAGAGATTGCAGCGTTATTACAGAGCGGTGGTCTGGACACGTGTTGATGTATTGTGCTGGGCTTTGGGACGTGGTGCG
>NC_024307.1:30744535-30748802 GCF_000523025.1 Cynoglossus semilaevis | reverse complement strand
TGGGGGGTGGAGTGGGGGGGGGGCGATACTGATAAAGGATTGGTGGATGCGGAGTTAAAGACAGACAGAAAAACAAGTCACTTCATCGCCAACTTCATCAAACACCTCAGAATGACAGTGACAAGGGCCGGGTGTTTCTTACCCTCAATCATCTTTCTATCAAACACCCTCTTACTAGTGTTCACATACACACAGAGACACACAGACACACACACACACATACACACATACAAAATTACCTTTCTGCAGGTTGTCATAGCGCTGCCACCTGGTTATGTCAGTGTCAAGAAATCTCCGTGTGGAGCTGAGGAGGTGGAGAGGATAGTTTGCGTTGTCTGTGACAACACCTTGTCTAAGTCACTGCTGGATGCCAGACTGAAAAAAGTATTTGAGGAGCAGAAAATCCCAGCCCTGGTTCGATGATGATCAGTGAGAACTAATACCTGAAATGATCCTTTTATGAACCTCAACAAGCCCCGGGCTCCTCCAGCAAAACGCTGTTGGATCTTTGATCTCTCCCCTCTGCCTTTTAACCTTAAATAGATTTACATGTTACACATACAGTAGTAACAGGTTTTCCTCTAAAGCTGCCCTAATAGCTCACAGCATGCCTTTAGCGAAGCACTCTTTACAGGCCTGCAGTGTAGCCATTTATTAACAAGCAGCTTTACTGTGATTAAAACCAAACTAAAAGGTTGTTGCTCTGACTGTAAAATGTAATTTGTATATTTGAAAGAAAAAAAAAAACCTCTCCTTGCCCCAAAGGCATATTTATAAATGTGTTAAAAATACAAGAAAAAATGCAGGTGTATTGAAATGGCAGCAAATGCAGGTCAGTAGGCAGGAAGTGTGTTGAGTAGATTTGTTTTTCTGGCATCTTTTCTTTTCCTCTCTGATTGTCCAGCCACAGAGGATGAGTTTACTGCAGCCTACTTTTTTCCCCTACTTATCTTTTTGCTGGCAAACGATGAAATATTTTTATTCTAGGGCTGATTTTGGCAGAGTTGCAAAGTATTGTTTTTGGAAATAATAAACGTATAATTTCTTTTTTCACCATATTGGTGGTAATATTAAAAAGGCATAGTTAGTAATTTACTATTGTGTAATAATAGTAATTCAGCAGTACAGCAGTTCTATACTTTTACTTAAAGAGATTCTATATATTTATTCTTTTTTTGTGCAGTAAACTGGACAACAAAATCATAAAAGCCAACTGTTAAGGTCTTTTCGATCTGTACACACGTTGCTGGTGTTAAAAAGAGAGAAAATCTAAAGCTATAGATACAAGCATTGCACATTCTCAGGTAAAGATGCTGTGAAATTGTTCATCAAAGGTTCTCACAGATGGGAAGGAAACTATGTGAAATAAGACAGAATTGCAGTAGTTTCAGTGCTTGCTACATGGTTTTAATGGTGATACATACAGTCAGGCTTTATTGGATTCTCCTCCCAAACTAACAACTGTCTTTTAGCATTGAACACAATCACAGTGTGAGAACTAGATTGCTTTTCTTTTATTTTGCACGGCCTCTTCAGCAGTTCTTCAATTGCTGCTTTAAACCTGAATCATCTGCAGTGGACGTAATAGTAAAACTTCTCATTTGCCCTTTAATGCTCTTTTGAATTTACTTTGGCTGTCAATCAATTCATTAATCAATTAATCTTAATAAATCTACATTTCTGAATGTATTTATTTGTGACTTTTTTGCCCCCGGGCCTGAGTTTGACACGTGTAGAGCACTGTTTTTCAATCTTGAGGGGTGGTGACCGCATGTGGGTTATTGATAAAAAATAAGTTAATGATAAAATATTTTTTTTACTAATTTTTTTTTTATTATTTTTTTCAAATTTTTTAACAACTATTTACCTTCATGACTAAAAATTCAAATAAAATGCAGCATATAAAAATATCTGAGCTGAAGCATTTTGACCAACTGCTGCAATCATGCAACCACTGCACAAATGACAGGTACTAGAAGGTCGCCAGGAGTGTGTGATATCAAAATCAAGTTACAAACCAAAAAAGGTTGGGTGAACCACTAGTGTAGAGCAAAGATCAGCAGAGGAATGAGCCAACTATTGATTAGAGGGGTCATTGTTAAAATGTAAATTAAAAAAAAAAAAAAATCATGAATAAAGTAAATAGGTCTAATGTGAAAAGTCATGGAAGTTCCTTAAAGTTGACTATACTCAAAGTATATTTTCATGCAGAATAAATTGACCTTTGTCTCCTCTCCTTTGAGTCTGACAAAAATATGTGGTCGTCCTATAGAGGGCCACCAGGGCACAATGCAGCAATCAGGAAATTAAATCTCACATGTGCATGACAATGGGAAGCGTCCAGGTGACCTCTGATTGAAAAGCAACCCATTCTTCCGTGCCATCACTTTCTTGAACCATAACTGATGCAGTTTTCATTCAGCCCCGCCCCCGGCTCCTCTCTTTGCCGCCGGTATCAGCAGCAGATGTGTGATCGGCGATAAGCACGCAGGTCAATGTCGACCTCATCACCAAAGACCCGGGTTGGCCCTTCATGCCAATAACTGCCAGGCGGTGGGACCTCCCTTTTGCTTCGCACTGATTGACAGCTCTCCACTGAAAAGGTTTATAGGGGTCAGGACCTTCCTCTCTGTCACCTCTAATTGGAGGGCGTGCCATTATGTTGGTGGACCTGGACCTTGGCTGGCAGTGACTGGACTGGGCCGGCCCTGTCAAAGCCTCTGATGACTGATATACAGCACAGCTGCAGTGTTGTGGCAGCAAGGCATCAGATTTGTTTTTTACTTGGCGTCCGATCGGCAAGGACGGGGGTGTTGTCAGGACAAAGCCCAGTCTCTTAGGTGTTTAAGAGGGCAAATGTCCTGGTAAACCTGGCAAACTTTAGTTAAACAGCATCACTAATGTCTAATTAATCATATGAGTAAAGGGAGCTGACCTTCAGGCTCTGTTACACAGTTAACCTGACCTGCTGGGATTTTAAGCCTCCGTTGTCGCCCTCCTCACATACCCACTGCACCCCCCTGCTATGTCGGTGATTCCCCAATACAAACGTTACCTCAGACAAACACTGCAGGAGATCTGACCACATTTGCATAAGCCTGTGTAACCGTGTAACTGAACGACCCCTGCCAAGCAGAGGTCAGAAGGGATTCCATGAGCCATTAGACGATGCAAGTGTACAGTACGCCAGTGAGCGACTGACAATCTGCAGGATTATAAATATTTCTTGTAAGGCGGCTTTTACTTTGTGCTGGATTACAGTGCAATCTTATAATTCCCATAAAATGGCAGCGGGAGGAAGATTGAGAGGAAGAGAAGTGAAGTCAGGAATGTGATTGGACGAAAGGGCTGACCCCCGTGATTTGTTCTGACAAACAAATAACACAATTCTGAATATTTATCACGAATGGATTTCTGCTCAGCATTTTTAAATGAGTGGCTTATACAACTGCAGTGACATAATTCCAACCTGTACGTTCCGACCGCCAACTCATTTTTACGGTGCTCACCAGCAAACCCCCGTCGTTATGTAGGCTGCACTGAGAATTTTTTATTTCAGCTTTTATGTATCACACATATTACTTCAAATGCCTCTGCAACTGTATTGGTTTTCCTGGTGTGTTTACAATGGAATCAGCAGGATCGATCTAATGAAACCTTGGACCCAGTTTCAGGCAAACTATTGAAATTGAAATTCAGCATCCAATGACTTTCCCAGGGGATAAAAAGCAAAATAATTAACACTAGAGTTATTTTTTTTATCTTGTAGAGAGGCCTGGTTTGGACTTGAGTGAAATTGCTTCAAAAATTCTCTTTGATCAAGTACAAACACTATTTCAGAAAAAAAGTAAACTTTTCAAAAGTTGCAATAAAACTTACATATTTAAAACTAGTCAAAGGCCAGACTTTGAGCATTTTGTAATTTTATTTTTAATTGCAGTTTTTATTATTTGGGAACGTAGACTATTGTTGCAGTTTTTTTATGCAGCATCTCAGTGAGTCTTGTTGTATAAAACTGTGCTGCTGGACAGTTTTTTTTTTTTTTTTTTTACTACAAAAAAAAAACCAAAAAAAAAAAAAAAACCAAAACAATCTAGACTGCAGGAAAGCTAGTAAACAGAAAAATGTATAAATGATCAACCTATTTACTCTGATACAGACTTTGGGTTTTTATTATACTTTTAGAAGTTTAGAAGTGTTTGTTCTGACTTGATTTTGAAGTTGAAAATTAAGTCTACTTTAGTTTTTTTGAAAATGTAAGTGCAGG
>NC_024307.1:30729911-30744511 GCF_000523025.1 Cynoglossus semilaevis | reverse complement strand
TGCTGTTGAAATGGCCATGAATCCTTTAACTCAGTGGTTCTCCAACTTTTTCTCCTCTGTACCACCTGAGAAAACATTGAGCTCTCTGAGAACCACCATGATGACCAACATGTACCACAAGAGAGTGCTCTCGTACCACTGGTGGTACACGTACCACAGTTTGAGAACCACTGTTTTAACTGATAATTACAGTGGCTCAGACAAGTACAAATCCCAGGGTTTTATATCAGGAGAAATATTTAATTTACACTTTAATTCATTAGATATGTGCATATTTGTCAGTTATTCCTTGTATTTGAACGTTTGTTTGATATTAGATTTTTTTGTAATGATTAAAAACACATGCGCTCCTGTTGGGTCATATCAAATATTAGCAGAAGGGTGACAAACCAGAGGTGAAAATTAGCCATGTAATCACGAATGGATTATGCTCATCAAAAGTCAATTGTATTTCTCTTGTTTATTTATTTTAGAAAAATACATAGTTTTCATGGGGGGAGAGAGGGTTTGGTCATCAAGGTGAGTTTGCAAAGCAGCAGCAGGGATCCTCGTCTCCATCCAGCAGGTAACAAGCTTATTCTCCATACGTGACCAGGTGTGTGTTTTAAGATAGAGCCTTAACAGCACGGCGTGGAGCTGAATTTCAAAACAGACCAGCCCAAGTTCAATAAACCTGTTATAAATGCAGCCCATGATGTTGATGGCATCCATACCATGCTCAGAGGAACGAGAGGGGTAAAAAAAAAAAAAGAGCCTGACATCTGTTTCAAGCACACTCCAGCCTTCACATCTCCTCACAAAGTCATGGGTTGGAAGCAGCTCGTCTGGCTTTCCTAGATTAAAATGTGTCAACAAGCTTAGCTGCTGGCTCTGAAATCTGCCTCCCTCCCTTTTGTAATTCCTCTGATGCTGGATGAATTTCCAATGTCTTCAAGCGTGTGGTTAACACAATCATACATCCAGCTCATTACATGGAGATATAATGTCCTTCCAGTCTTTGGAGAAGATAGATTTATTTAGATGGAGTTCAGTTTGTGCCTTTCTATATGCAGTGTTCAACCCTGATTGATGTCTCACTGTAGCAGTAATGCTAGGTTTAGGCTTGACCAAAAACTGAATGAGGAAACCTGAGATGCTGTCCTGTACCTGAGACTTTGTCCTCTTTGAGAATGAAGCGCCTTCTGAGCCAGGACGTTGAAGCTGTCGGGAACCCCTTTAGCCTTGTTCTGAATGAGAGGAAATCCAATAAAGACTTGGAGTTTGCCAGGATTGGTCCTTGACATTGGTAGAAGGAGGTGGAATATTTTGGAGTCATAAAAAAAACAAACAAAACACGGACAATCCTCCTTAACTTAGTTTACAGTATTTCTTTTAAACTAAAGTAAAACACACAGCAGCTAAAGCAGCAGAGGTGGAGTAAAAAACAAAGTGTGAAGGCTGGCTCCCTTTCACTGCACTGTGTCACTGTCAACAGTGACACCTTGAACAACTCCGTCAGTGATATTGAAAGTACTGTGTGTCAGCAAGCCTGCGTGCGGCACTCCCAGAAGGCAGCGGCTCCCCCAGTGGCTGGTCACACTATTAGAAGAACAATCTGAGTGGCCTGATGTAACTAGTTTCATCTGTTTCATCCTCTCTTTTATTTGGCTCACACATTCCAGTCCCTCACGCACACATGATCATATTTATTCCTCCCGTCTGTGTCCCCCTCCCCCAACACCCTCCCACATCCACTTTTGTCTCTGTGTATCTGCTTCTCTTCTGTCTCACCTCTCTGTACCCTCCGTTCGCTCCATCTCATCTCTCTTCGCTCCTCTGTTCTTGTCAGGCTTTCTTTACCTTTTGCTTTGCAGTCACGTTTCATCTCCGTGCATGACTCATTCTGCTCAATAAGCTCAAAAGTAAGCAGATTTGTCCATCCTCTCTCGCTCCCTCTCTCTCTCGCTCCCCCCCCCCCCCCCAAAGTAAGCAGATTTGTCCATCCTTTCTCTCTCCCTCTCTCTCTCGCTCCTCCCCCCCTCCCTTGGAGGACTATTGTGATTCACAGAGGAAACCCTTCGGAGCTAATGTTGTCCGGGAATTTCATATATAAACATGCCTGTGTTTTTGTTGCTGAAAGGCACAAAATATAAAAAAACAAATGATCTTTGTTTCTTACTCATTGTGTCTGTATAAATATGCATATATATAATTTTGGTCCGAGCCGTTTGGTCAGCAGTATGCCAAGTGTGGTGAAAAAGATTAGTCACTAAATGATGGCCCCTAAACTAGTCCCACACTGATGCTGACGGCTGGAATAGTAATTCCGAGCTAATTTGTTGGCTGCCAAGCGTCGGATGAGTGATCAAAGGAATCAGCCCCCTTTTTCGCATCGAGACAGAAATAAACAAATTTATACCCTCTCTATTTATACATGCATGTTTAAACTGGATGTGAAATCCTTCCTCCGACTGCCATTGTGAGGATTAAGGGTCAGGAAAACCAATCTGAGACAAATTAAGCAAAAGCCACCTCACTGTCGTATTCACTGGGAAAAAAAGCATTAGCATCTTTGCATTTGCATAACAGGTCTATTTATGAATCAAATCATGTAAAGAGCTTCTGGAGTTACCAACACGAATGGGATGCAGCGGTTAAAAATAAACTATAGAGGCAGTAACCGTCCAGCAACATGGCAGGAAGGGAAGACAAAGACTTTTGCAGAATTCTCCTCCATCCGTCCTAAATTATAAGAGCCACTCATTAGGAATGTTGACAATATAATATAACAGGACACTGGCAGCACTCTGCAAAAAGTGCCTCACTAAGCAATGCAAACAACAACTTCAATTATATTTTTCCCCTCCCTCTCTCTCCCTCCTTCTGTCACAAGACCGTTTATTGCCTCCGATGATGTACAGTACGCTGCAGTGGGACATACATATGGAACGACATGAGGACTTTAGATTAAAATTGATTTTCCTACCCTTGGGAAGTGGAAAAAGTCAAAAATTGTTACTTGCACATTTATGAAACAGATTTAGTCTGTTGACATTGAAGGCTATTTGATAAGTAATTAAATAGCCATTTTCCAACACAAGGTGACGGGTAATGCTCTGTAACCCCTCGCCTGCTCCTTTAATGATGACACTTGCACCACAGCCAGTTGTTTTGTGCCTGATTATGATAATATACACATACATATGTATAAATATGTGTATGTAATGTATATATACAGTATATACATATATACGGTGAGTACAGAAAGTATTCAGACCCCCTTAAATTTTTCACTCTGTTATATTGCAGCCATTTGCTAAAAGTATAAGCATAAGTTCATTTTCTTCCCTCATTAATGTACACACAGCACCACATATTGACAGAAAAACACAGAATTGTTGACATGTTTGCAGATGTATTAAAAAAAAAACAACTGAAATATCACATGGTCATAAGTATTCAGACCCTTTGCTGTGACACTCAGGTGCTGTCCATTTCTTCTGATCGTCCGTGAGATGGTTCTACCCCTTCATTGGAGTTCAGCTGGGTTTGATTATACTGATGTACTGTACCTACTGTATATCAGAATGTGTTGTTCCTGTACAGGATCACTTGTTCATTGTGCGTTTTGATAATTTGCGTCAATTATCGAGGAGTGCTGGTCGTGTTTTGCAGTCAAGACGAGGAAAAGGTTTGCAGCGTGCCAATTAACACACACTATGTATTGCACACTCTAATGTGTTTATGACCTGGAGCTTCAGAGGCGGCAGGTACAGAAACGCTTGGCGGTGTAGGCACCCGCCGGCTGGCAGGATCCTGTGATTAATGAATTATCACAGCCTCACAGCCCCGGAGTTCAAAAGGCCACAAGTCTGTACGTCACTCAGGTCTGACATCTTCTCCAAGCCCGGCTGCCAATTAATCACTGAGGGATCCTCCAGATGTTCCAAGGTTTCTGAGCACGACATGGGGGCCAGAGTCCCAAACGCACCGTTATGACATTGCTTTTGCGACGCCAAAGTTTTGTTTGAAAATGTGCCTGAATAGTTTAACGCACACCATAACAGATTTGCCCGTAGCTGTGCACTCCTGTGGAATACCTTATCAGTTTCTCTCCAGATGTTGATTATTTGGCCGACTGAGAGGTGAGGTGCAGGTGATAAAGGCAGATGTCTATGGTGTGTGACATGTTTGGCTGGAGATGAATCCAGTCTTGGACTCCGTTTTTGCTTCAAACTGAGAGAAAGATGTAATTTCAGCTTCTTTTTTTTTTTTTTTTCTCCCTCCGTCCCTAAACAGTTTCCCTGTGTTACATGAAGCAGCTGGACCCGAGTTCAAAATAGGACCTGGGGGTATCAAGTATCAATAGGCTGTGATAAAAGTTGAGCAAGCAAAGCTCATATATTGTTGCTCATCCCAAAGGAGGATCATTTATAAAACCTTGTCCTCTGCTACCTTTTGTTCACACAGTAGCTTTTACACCGGAGCCACTGCTTCCAAGCAGTTACTGTATGTTGATGCCATTTCTATAATAATCTCACTTTTCCCTTATTCCCCTCAAATAAAGGGGCAGGAAAAACTCATAATGGAATTCAGCCAAGGCACTGGATTATAAATGAGGTCTGTGCCAGGCCTCATAATATTATTTAGATTCCTGTGTACAGAGACCCGTGTTCCAACTCCCATCAGCACAGCGACAGAATCAAATGTGAATATAAGCTGATATAGGGAAATTGGTTTGTAATGTGCTGAGGCTTTGGAGACCTTTTGTCAAGAGGGAAAAAAAAACAGCAGTTTTTTTTTCTTTGGCCCATGCAGAGTGATGGTTTAATTACTTCAACTGGAATGATAACAACGTTTTTCCCATCCCAAAATTTGACAAACTGAATGAGGATACAGAAGAATCATCTTTGTTTCTTTTTAAAAGACATTTCTTATGTTACCAAATAAACTCCTTCTTTGTTTGTTTTCATAGTTGTTGCACGTAGAATTGAGTAAATTTGAGTGTCTTGTTTAAATTTAGACAAGATAAACAAGATCCTGGTCTGTTTTCAGCAGGTGAGTGTTTAAATTTAAAACAAGATCCTGGTCTGTTTTCAGCAGCTAATACATTTTGGAACAAAACATATGATATATTCAAAAATAAAAAAATAAACACATCAATTTAGGCCCGGAGTTTGTGGCAAGTTATGTCTTGTCCACATGTGGCCCTCGAGCCACTATTTGGATAGCCTGGTAGTAGACTCTTGAGTGTATTTCTGAGGCAAGTTCTACACTAGATTATATTGTGTGCTATGAAAACTACAAAGCAGTTCGTTTGTGAAACTTGAACTGTTTGCATGACTGAACGTCGTCCACTTTGTTTGTGCAGAAACAATCACAGAAACCCAGTTGTTTGTCAAATGAACCATGTTTTCACTGCAGTTGTTGGTCATATTCTGCTGCTTCCTTCAGTGGTCACTGCTGCAGGTCCTCTGTTGCCATTTTACTACATCCCTTGGTCTCTCTACTGTTAACACCAGCTGTACGCATGTTCTTTACAACATCCGTGTGTCTCCTCTGAGGTTTCTGCCTTTTCGTCTTATGTTGAAGCTCCATCTCTTATGTCTTCTGTCCATCATATTCGTAACATCTCCTCAGGAAATGTCCCAAACTTTTCAGTCCTGTCGCCCCATAACTTTGTCCTGTTTAACTCTGGCTGTCCCTCTTTTATGGTACTATGGTTTTTCTCTGCTAGTTCTGTCTCCTGACCCTGCATCACTGCACATCCACAGAATTTATTTGTGGATCGTACTTATTTGCATTCCTTCTGACATGAATGCCAAATCTTTCACATGGGTCAAAAGCAGGAGTGTAAAAGTGACAATTAGCTGGTTTATAAGGGCTTCTGTGAAAAAAAATTAGCTGGTTTATAAGGGCTTCTGTGCCAGCCTTGGCTGAGACCGGGGAATTCCTTCTGAAGAAATTAACTGTGGTGATTCTAGAAACAATAAAGAATCTGTATCTGACATTTACAGAGAGGGAACTTTATTGGCGCTTGTACATAAAATGTTTACATTTGCCACTTGCATGTATCAACTTTATTGTGCTTCCTGATATTTTAGGTTTAAGTAAAGCAGCTGCGTGTCCCCTCTGCATATTAAACAGTGTTGACAGAGTTTTTTTCTTCTTCAACAATGTAGCACTGGCTCATAAGATGCTCAAACTCATGGATTATTAGAAGCCTATCATAGTAACTTAGCTTTAGAGTTTTTCTGCTTCTGTTCAAACAATTCCACCTTCTCTTAACATTACAACAACAACAAAAAAACAAACACCTCTTGTTTAAGATTAAGGAGGTTCTTGTCAGTACAAATAATTTTTAGTTTAACTTTTTCCTTTCCTTTTTTTTTGTTGATTGTTTTTCATATCAATAATCTAATCTCTTGGGTTAGTCCTGAATAAGTCCTGTTCCAGTGGTACACAGGACAAAAAAATGTTTTCATATTTAGGAATGTTTTTACAATTTTTCTCATTTAAACATTGAAGTTGGAACAAATTTTGTCCCCAAAAATAATGTGCGTAAATGACATTAGAAATCAAGACATATTACATCAATATTCAGCATTGTTCTGTTTTTCTGTTATTGTTTTTTTGTTATTGTACCATTTTTAAAAAAATGATTCAGATAAAAATATATCAACTTTAGACTTTTCAGTCCAGGCACAGAGGTTAAAAATAAAAAGTGTGTCAGTGACAGCACTGAAGGGAACAGACAGGTTTTTATCCTAAGCTTAAAAAAACAAACAAACAAACAAAAAGTCTTAACCTTAGTGCTTTGCCAATACATTCTTTTTGTATCCTTAACTTGAAGAAAGTAGAAACATGGAAGCAGGGGAGAAGCAGTGTGACATGTCTTCCGCTGATGTGCAGAGATGCAAGACGTGTCAGTTTCTCAACCTTTTGTTGTTGTGAGATTAACTGAAGGGAGTTTTGTCGGAGGCAAACATTGCCCGTTTCCGCAGCCATACTGAGTTTACCTCAGTGGATAGTCCCGCCAAACAAACTACACTCCACTGCTTCTTCAACACAGTTCTGATTCACAACTGCATTAGCAGTAAACAGTGCAGACTGGACGTCAAATCCATCTGTTTAATATGTGTAAACGCTAAAATGCTGCATTAGGGGCAGAATGTATGGCTTAGCTTTAAGAAGGAAATTGTGGGGATTAGGGCATCTCAAAAATATATGTACGCTCATACATTTCTGCAGTTGGCAAAAATTGCATGTTAAGTTTGAAGACATCCTGAATTAACTTGTCAGTCCTCAGCCAGTCGCAAATACGTTTTTGTGCTAATCTCTCTCTAACAAAGGTACGGGAAAGTTTAGCGTTAATTCTATGTTTTAGCGGCTTTTGGGGCTATGCATTTATTTATAGTTTGCCTCAGTTTTGTGTGGAAAATCGGTCCAAATCATCCAGACAGACCAAAATGTGTAAAGTCGGTGAAAGATGATGTGAGATGTGGTGTATGTAAAGTTGTATATACCAGAGATGACGAGGTGGGGCAGGGGTATTTGAAGGTGTCATTGATGTGAAGGTTTGAAAGACTTGTGCAAGTTCTTGTGCCATCAGCAATATGTCTTAAGTTGAGTTTTCATTGAAAATACAATCAACATGAAGGCAGGTGTCAAGGCGGAGGTTAAGGGGTCACACAGTGAGGACACCAGGCAGTTTTATTTTCTTCTCAGTAACAAGAGGCCAGGCAAGTTAATCATTCGTGTTAAATACAATATGCATCAGCAAATGTTTATGAATATTGGTCTGAGCATGAGCGTGATTTAGGGAGTGGTTTTGGTATCTATGCATCGCTAGTATTTGTTCAATGTGTCGACCTACAGTCCGTATCGTTCTATTGGAAATCTCTGGAGCATCATGAAGGGGGAGAAACAGCCCAAAATGACCACAGAATTCCATCAGTTTGTCTCTGTACAGCAACAATAGGTAAAAATTACACTTCCAAAACTAACTGAACAAAGAAATCATGTTCATAGTCAAATTACAGTTGTAGGAAGTTCTTAAAAATAATTAAGAGTACATTTCATTTACATGTGAATATTTGTTTAGACAAACTTTAGTTTCTAATGTAGCACATGAGCGCAGCATATGGAAATGAGCCACATATTCAAGGCCACTCACCGAGAAGTCAGACAGTGAAATGACGAGATGAGGTGGTGTAAAGATAAATCACATTATGGATCTCGGGGGTAATATATATTGCAAATGGACAGCGTTCTTTGATACTTATATTCCCCAGGAAACACGTGCATAATGTTGTGCGGGGGAGGGGCAGGGTGGGAGTGGGGTCGTTGTTGGTTGTGTGACTGGGGTTTTGATGCTGCTTTATTGTGAAATGAAATGTCTGAATACATTTGCATCATGTAGCTGACTTAACATGTGCTCGCACAGCTGCCGCAATTAAATGCACGCAGCTGTGTTTGGGACTGCGGGTACACGTGGTGTATGTTCAGGGTTAAAAAAACAAACCAACCTAAATCATAAAACTTACTCATCATTTGAACAGTCTCTGACCCTTTTTTTTTAGCCAAAGGGAAATGACGGAATGATCAGTTCTAAGTGTGATCTCATCAGGCGGGGTCGCCAGTGTGGCAAGGAAGAAGAACCTCACCTATTTAGCCCCGAGCCTGTCATTTTTATCTCATCATATATTTCAATCACAAAAGGATCTTTTTAGAAATTTTATTTCCTGCGCTTCAGCAAAGGCTTGACCCTAATCAGTGCAGGGGAGCCTGGAGACTTCATCAAACTTCTGCTGCACACAGCTCTTCCCAGACCTATAATCTACTGACTTTTACTCTGGAAAAAAGTCTCTCTTTCCTGAGCTGGTTTAGAAATGAAGATTCTCTATGACCACGTTTTCTGTGTTATGACATGCTCCCAACTGCTGCTTCACAACACACCAACCTGTCTCCTCCTGAAGTAAAACTCAATGGGGATCTCCTTTCTATTTAGCACAAACATGCCACCCTGTTAGACGACCACATTCCCCAATGACCATAATTTCAAGTCCACCCCTACCCCCCCCCCCCCCCCCCCCCCCACCCCAACCCCCGCCATCCTGGATATATAAGCCATGGGTAATTATAGCGGGGAAGCGTGTCTTAGTGGAGCTGTCAGAACTGTAATTGCTAGAGGGTTGGCGGGCTATCAAGACGTGAATCGTTCTGCAAGTGCAACACTGTGGCAAGTGACTTTCATTATAAGGAGGCAGCCAGAGATGGAGGTTATCATCCAGACCCTTCTCATGTCGTGCATGTCATGAACAGGGCTGTCTATTTAACACCAGATAAGGAGAAACAGTGGCAGAGTAAATCCTCACATGCATTACTCTGACTGTATGGTGACCACCATGATCATCTGTTTTCCCTCCACCATCTTTGAAGACAGTTGTGCTGGAGTATCACAGAACAACCAAAGCTGCATGACATCAAACATTTATGAGATTTTAAAACCCCTCCTCATTCTATTTGAATACATTTAAAAAGGTTAAAGCTGCTGCCAATGTGTTCACACAGCTTTCATGATTTGTCCATTTTTGAGGAGTCTGAACTCCAGCCAAAACAAAGGATGTCATTATTGTGGAAATTCCCATTTGTTTGAATTTGTTCCCATTTGATTTGTTCCCATTTGTGCCTGCTGAAATTTTTTTTTGTAAAAATGATTACTGTTGTTAATAATCGTGCGTGACTGATTTTACTAAAGAGGCAAAACTTTTATAGTGCTTTTATTCACAACTGTTACAAAGTAATACATTTTTTAAACAATTGACACCATGGCACAATCCAGAAACTTGGAGAAATGTCGTCATTTGCTTCAAAGAACGATTCAAAGTAAGACTGAAAATGTTTCAATAAAAAGGTAAAACGTCTGTAAAAGGAGCATCCATCAAAGGTTCAATCATTTTAAGGATTTGTAGAAATGCTGCCAAGTTCTCGAGATTTATTTGGGTTTATCTAAAAATAGTTACATTGTTTTTAAAGGAAAAAATCGATTTGAGTGGACATAATGTATATACTTCTCTGGCCTGCCTGAAGTCCTTATTGGTTCTAAATAAAAAATATATGTTTTAAAAATTAATCATCGGCAACAGATGGAAAACTGACTCACAGTTTTAGTTAAAAGCTAACGGGATGTGAATCAGAAAGAGAGTTCTCTCCTCATTTGTTTCAAGTTTGCTTCAACTAGCTTTTTAGAAGGTAAAGCAACTTTTTTAAAATTTCAGTTCTTACTTGTTTTATTGTCATTGCACATGACTAAGAATTTTATGTTAATCTTAGTACTGCAGTGTATTTCTGGAATACATATCTGGTCATTAGCTATTATGCAAAATGGCCACTCTATTCCCTGCTTTTCTGTCAGGTTATAATCATTGTGGACAACCTGAATCAAGTCTGTTTATACTGAAGATCATTAACGTACATCTCCCTCTGCCATAAGTGTAATTGCATTTCACAAAGTTATTGTGCCACAACCCCAGATATTGATTGAATGTTAAACATGCAATCTGCAAGTGTAAGCATGTGGGCAAATAGCTAATTTGATTTCAGTCATTGTGTGTGTGTGTGTGTGAGTGTGTGTGTGTGTGTTTGGGATGGGTGTGGGGTGGGGAGGTGGGGGTGTTCCCTGGGTGGACAAATATCTCTTTTCACCTCCCTGCTTGAATTAAATAGGAAAGTAATTGCATGGTACCGTCTTAGATTTGTCAAAATAACTCATTTGTAAGGTTTTATGAGGCGAGATGAAATTAATTGGAAGTGGCACACAATTGGCCAGCAGTGACCTAGCGTGAAATTTGTCTTCAGCTGTCCTGAGCGGCGGCAAGCGCTAACTTTGACACATTATCGTCAAAGTGATCGGAGGATTTGGAATTGGTTTTGATCATTACGACGTGCGGTGGCTGCTCCCCATAACTTGAATATCACATTCACTCAAGATGGACCGTCTCTTCTGCATAAGCTTGAAATATTTTTTTTTTTTAATGAACAGATCAAAACTTAAATGTGCTTTAATGCACGATGATAAATGAGGAGGCTCAGAGAGAAGCTGTTTGATGTGACGTGAATGGAACTTGAATAGAAGACTGAAGTAGACATTATTAATTAAAGCAGTGTTGGAGATGACAGCATCTAGACTGAAGGCCACCACTACACTATTGTATTACTGAGTAATGTCGGGCTAAATTTACTTTGCTTTTGTTCACATTTGATTGAAAAGTTAATGTTTGCTCTCAGTCTCCAACATGATCCACTAATGAAATAATCACATTAATAAAGGTTTTGAACTTAAGGATAACTAATTTAACTAGGAATTAGGAAGTCATTCAAAGGTGCTTCAAAATTTTATTTAAGCATGTCTTTGCTAAAAGTCATTTAAAACTTTGCTACAAAATTAGTTATTGGACAATTTTGTGAAAATTTTTTTGAACAATAAATATGAATCAAAAACCAAATAGTTACATGGAGGGCAACAAAGATAAATAATTACGTCAGTATGATAATGTATGGCTCTGCAGTGTTGCAACAGAAAAACAAAAGCAACTAAAAAAAACCAATCTTTTTTCTTAATAATTTCGAGGTCGCCTGCTGTGATGTTTGACAACAAGAGAAATTTGCAACGGCTGCCGTTACATGTGAAGCGCTAATAATAGAGCAGAAACTGTGTGAAACGCGGTTTACATTGGACAGTTGCCTGTGACAACTGACAACAAACATGCATGCATATGAAATTCAAATTGTCAAAAAATGTAAATTTTTCCCATGGAAATGGGAAAAGGAATCTCCTATGGCTGGAGGTTGCTTCTGAGCGGCTCCCTGCAGCGTGTGCCGGTTTTCATCAAAGATAAGTTGCTGTTTACACGAGCGGCATCGCTCTGATTCGGCCGCATGCCAACTTATTACTAGAGACACTTGTAGCAGCTCTTAGCAAACATCCTACTGTCACACATGGGCACCAGTAATTGTGAACTTCACATAGCATGGGTTTGCTGTTGAGACAGGGCCTTTGCGAAATCGCAGCTGCCATCGCTGCCGCTGCCACCACCACCGTCCGCCTCCTGCCATGCGGAAGAAGGATTCTGTTTGCCAGAGATGAAGAGGTGTCCTGCTGTCACGGGAACCTAACCATTTCTGATTGGATTCTTCAAATGCTGTGTTTTCATATGCTATTGTTGGGAAGAGACGTGTTGTTTGGAACAGATAAGAGCTCCAGCGCGACGTGAACATGCATCCTGCTTTCCTCGCTTTTTTTGATGTTCTGACTTTTTCCCCCCACCATGGGTATCATACAAAACTTTGAATTCATGTGGCTGCCTTTGAAATGGAAACTCTCCCTCCTCTGTTTTGTGCAGATCTCTTTGACGTGGACTTTTGTTCATTCTTCAGGGCTCATTCTCCTCTTCATGATAATCAGTTACACACAAGGCACCTCCTCTGCGGTTCCCCCCTTGGAACTTCTACAAATAATCTAATGCACAGACCCTAACGGCACTTTGAATTTTTTACACTGGATAAAGCCACTGTGTGATGCACTCATGAGGGATTTGTCACATGCTTTACAGATGAATCAAGTTGGAGGAAAAACAGAAGCGGAAATGTTAAGCCTTAAGCCCCCCTCCTTGAAAAATGTTACCTTCTGTACACGTATTACAACTCTCATCCCCTCACTCATTCATCTGATTTCATCTGACATCATTTAATTTGATCCAGTTTTCTGACCAAAGCTCATTCTCAGTTCGATTTTTGTCTAAAGAAATTTTTGGTAGCTGAATTTAGTTTATTTTATTAGAATAAATATCAAAATTATTTTAATTTTACATTAAATTAAAATCATATTTAGCCAATTTAAGCCCAATCAATCAATTGGCCTTAAATGACATTCTAATAAAAATGTTTATTAAACATCATTATTGCTCATTTTTATTTGTTTTGGACATGTATGACTATATTGCAACTAATTATACCGTATAATATTACTCATTTATATGTACATAGACCAACATAGAAATATTATGTTGACAAGTGGTTGCCACAAATTTTACTCTGAACGTCCTTGTCTCCTTTTTCAACATTTATATTCAATGAAAATCTAGTAGGTTAGTCATTTGGTTAATGTTGATTATTAATCAATAATCAGTCCTCATATCTGTTTCCCCCCAACACTTACCTTCATCTTGAGTCAACCTTAGGTTTTGCATGGTCAATGTAATGTAATGTCTCTGTGCAGCGTCATCACAGTTCACATGACTGGATCTGAATGTTAAATTCAAGAGGCTTTTTCCCAACAAATTGTGGCAACACTATAATACTGAGCGGGTCACAGCAGACATAAAAAGAAATCTTGACTATTTTACCTTCTGCGTTTACCTTCTTTACATTGCAGTTATTCATATCACTGCACTATGTTTGTTCTCGATATAGAGTAAACATTTACAGGGTGTGGAGGTTTGCATGTCTGAGCTGGTGATTGTGTGTGTTTTTCTAATTTGTGCACATGGTTCCATATTTCTTTCCATATACTTTAACTTGACTCTGTACTAATCCATGTACAGGAAAACAACAATTTAGCAGTATTTATTAAAGAATATTAAATCTAGTTTATTAGACATATTTTATGCAGCATATATGTGAAGGAAATTACTACAGTTGTGAAAATCCATCCCAGCGGGATCATGAAAACACCATCCCAGATTATCTTCCTGCAGATGTGGAGAGATTTCAGAAAGTGAATGAAATTCCTGACCTGATGATGGCACTACAGGAAAAGTTCAGGGATCAACAAAGCCATTAAAGCTCTCAGGCTGGAAAATGTATGGCAATGCAGTTGTGGCTTACATTTTGCATTTTTGTCATATGTTGAACCAACATGTGACAGTTCTTCAGTCATACAGATAAACCTGAAAAGCCTGCAACGTGTAGGAATCCTGAGATTTAACACATTAAGATTCAAGACATTCAGGGCTGAAATCAGCAGGTTTGATGAGGTAGAAATGTTATCCTTTAGCCAACAGTAAAGACAGACCTGAGTTTGGCTTTACAGATTTCAGTAGGTCTACAATCAGAGGACTATCTTTGTCTCTCCTCATCAGAGACCAATCCCATCCTGCTCCTCTTCTCCCCTCTGATCTCCTGTTCCCTCGACCTCTCTTCTCTCTGAAAGCTTCCACCTTATTTCTTCCTCTTTTAGTTGATCAGTATCCCGTCTTTAATCGTCCTTTTCCCCCTCACCATTTCCTCCTTGGAGAGGTCATCTCTTAGCTCTTTGCCAGGCATTCACTCCAGAGATTAACTCTTCACTTATGCACCCATACTACACAACTACACAACCACCCACCCACCCACCGACACACGGCCGCACGTCCGCCCGACGACACCCCTCCCTAAAGCTCCAGCCAGGATTGTTGTCCTTCAAACTACGCAGCATCTCGTCCTCCAGCTTTTACTCAATCACCCCCACTGCAAAGCGTGTGTATAAATACTGACTGCGCTTTTGAGGTTGATAAGATCAGCACTGCTTCATCCTACCTCACTATAATGGCTTCAAAAAATGCTTTTAAATTCTGATTTTT